>NW_018164820.1:709727-710316 GCF_001263595.1 Phalaenopsis equestris
CCACAATGACAAAGCACTCGTCGGGGGGTAGCAGACATCCTGGAAGTCATTTTATCCTGAAAAACAATGCAGTATAAAACATAATTATTACCATATTAGGTAATGAAAAAGGCTATCATCAAAATTGAAATATATAGACCGAAATAAAAACGCAAACCCCTTCAGAAATTGTGTTTACAGCAGATCTGAATCGAAGTAATCAGTCTCCAACTAATGAGGCAGTAATCTCCTCACGAAGGGCTTTCATTTCACTCGCACCTTCTCCATCTTTCGTGCAAATTGAAGCATTGTCGTTTTCCTCTATTGATAGAGATTAACCAATGCGGTATTCATAGGCTTCGACAGGTACTTCGTCATCATTGACCTCAACATGCTCGAAGTCAACATCAGCTCGAGTTGGATGCCGTCGAATATAGTTAGTGAGGGCCATAGTGGCTAACACTACCTGCACCTGTTTTGGAAATGGATAAGGTGGCATATCTCGTAGTATTACCCATTTTTTCTTCCAAACTCCAAAAGTCCTCTCAATAACGCCTCGTAAGGATGAATGTCTTCTATTAAAGACCTCTTTTCTGTTTCTCGTACGATT
>NW_018164820.1:714595-715249 GCF_001263595.1 Phalaenopsis equestris
AGATGGAATCAAAAACACAACTTCCTGAACGCGAGCAAGAGAAGAAGGGAATGATCAATCCCCCTCCTAACCGAACTCAACGTCATTTGGAGGAAGAAGAGCAAGGTATCATGACATTAACAAGCCAACTTCACATCAATTCGACAGCTCATTTGCACTGTCATCTATGCACTTCACACTACTAATTGCATTAACAACTACCACTACACATGAATCAACCACCACAACCACAATCTGCGACCAACCTTGAGCCGTCAGCCACCAAACAAGAATGCGTTAAAGGAGAAGGTAAAGAGAAGGCAAAACCCTAGTGATGAAAGAAAGGGGTAAAGAACATCACAGTCGTTTTTTCCATGTGTTGAAGAAAAAATCGCCGAAGTAGGAAGGATAGGAGGAGAGAGAACATGACATTCGAAAAAATCGTAAAACACCCTCAAATCTGCGATTAGAAGAAGAAAAATGCTCGTTATACCTCAGATCTGTCGATCGCGGGGCAACGAAGCAAGATGACGAAGGAGAGCCGCAAGGGAAGTCGTTAGGGCTGAAGAGAAACGAAAGGGGTAAGCGGGACAATGGGTAAGAGGAAAGCGGGGACCGCGGCCTAATATCGCGGCCGCGGATCGATCCGCTTCGCCAACAATTTGCCGCGAAACG
>NW_018164820.1:715309-716653 GCF_001263595.1 Phalaenopsis equestris
GAAGCGGGGACAAGGCCGCGGTCGCACGCCGCGCCGCGCAGCAGAAGCCGAACCAAACAGCGCCTTCATGTCTAGGGTGTGTTCAGAGCAATTTTCTCACTATATTGCTTTTCATATTGCTATAATAATTCCATTTGACTTTTTTTTTTTTTGCTGTTTTTGAAGAATTTTTATGATCAATAATTACTTTTTAAAACTAAATATGCTAGTGTAGTAACTGGAAGAAAGTTCTGGTCTGGTTGTCTTTGAGAAAGCTATTCTTTATAATATTCATATCAGCTTTAGAATAATTCAATATCCCCACAAAAGTTTTGTAAATACAACTACAAGAATAAGCTATAGTTAACTCCAAATGAACCCTTAAAATGATACCCCTATTCTTAGTTATTTAATATAAAAATATTTTTTGTAAAATATTTTTTCTTGACTTAAACAGTTCACGTTTCACTGCTTTAAAGAAAATTATTTACTTGTTCTGTTTTATTTATAATTACGCTTATTTATTCTACTTGGTGATTAAATTGTTCGGTAATGTTTTTTTTTTTTATGCAGTAGACTCCGGATGGTTCTTTTCTAGATGTTATACGGAATGCTTCAGATCTGCTTTCGCCCTGCAATATAAAAATTCCCGAGGTATGTCTTCTTGTATTTGTTATCAGTAAAATTTTTATTTGCTTAGGTATCATTTGATTGTTTAAGTTGGAACTTGTGTCTGAAATTAACAAAATTTGCTAAATCCATTATTTGGTTGCATTTCATTAGATTATATTGTTGAAGGCAAAATTGCTTTATTTTTTGGGGCAAATGGGGCGTTTACATACATACCACAAAATTATTATGTATTTACATATCTAACACTTAATATTTATATGCATAGTACTCAAATCTTTAATATCACATAAAAAATACCACTATTACTTATTTTTTAAAAGTGAAATACACCTTTTCATGATGGGTTTTTCACACACAAATTTTATAGATGTAAATAGGAAATTTTGGGCGTTAGATATATAAATGCATAATAATTGTGTGGTATGTATGTAAATTTTCTTTCTTTTTTGTTGGTTGGAACATATTTCTTGTGCAAGTACACCCATTTGCTTCTTTATGAAGAAGGCATATTATTACATGGAGCTTCCATAGATGTACTGATACCGGAACAAGTTAGAAAATCAACAAAAACAAAAGCAAATTTTATTAATATTGAATTAGAGTTACAACACGACACTGTTGACCTCAATTTTCGTGAGGTCTAGTATTCCTCGTAGGAGTTAGGATCTAGCCTTAGGGGTCTTCCTGCGATTATCTTAGAACCTTAGAAGTGGTGCCCGCCTCGTTTTAGTT
>NW_018164820.1:722403-723148 GCF_001263595.1 Phalaenopsis equestris
GATTTGAGGTTGAGTGCTCTTTCATTTAAACTATGGAAAATATGAGGTCAGTTTGATTTCATATTTTTCTAAAATTATATATATATACGTAAATTAAAAAGTCCTTCCGAAGCGGGCGACGGGATTTCGATTCCGGCGACCGACAGCTTCTTACGGGCGACCCCCAAACATTTAAAAAACTCTCTTTTCCCCCTTTTAAGCGCCGACAGACACAAACGAAAAAGGAATCACAATGATATACTACTCTCCGACACAGACCAGAAGAGAAGATCCGTGACGATGGTGGTGTCGGAGAGGTGGTAAGACAGCGGGTCTAGGCCGGAGGCTGTGGAGGGGGATCAAAGGAGTTATTTGGGAGGACATGTCGGCCGTTTTATTGTTCAACTTGCGTAGTTTGGAAAGATGATAATTTTGTGATTTTGAAAATAATTTAAATATGAATATAACTTTTTGAAAGAACATTTTAATTTTTAAAATAAGTGAGATCAAACGAGTCTCACATTTTTAAATAGTTTAGATGATTTAATATAACACTACAAGCAATACATTTATCCCGAAGAATAAACATATTACTTGTAACAGAGATTTAATCATCTAGACTAAACAATTTGTGACATCCGTTTTGATCTGCGAAATATTTTATAAAAAAGCCAACAAGTTCCCCTATCTAATATAAAAAATTAGATAGGGTTTATTTTATCTGGGTTCCTGGTTCCCTATAGAGGCAAACCCCTATAGTTAATTA
>NW_018164820.1:723720-724149 GCF_001263595.1 Phalaenopsis equestris
CAGGAGGATTTGAATGTAGGACAAATTCAAATCCCGGAGCATTGGGTTTTAGTTTTGGTCAAGTTAAGGTAAGAATTTCATTATTTGATTTAATTAAATCAGTCATGAGTCACAATCTAGTGCAACCTCATGCCTAGTGACCCACCTATCTTCTAATTTGAGGTTAGATGTTTGGATTTCTTAGGGTCATTTGAAAATTAGGATGGTAAACTATCTCTTAAGTTGTGCTCCTAAGATCTAGGATACATGCACTTTAGTTTAAACATGAAGTGTCCTAAAGTGTCTAATCTCAATTAAGTGCCTTTCCACTAACCCTCAAACATCTATAGATCCAGCTTAGCTCGCTACCAGACTCCTAAAACCCATGGGTAAATTCATAGTTTTGGTAAAGAGTTGTGAGTTGTGCTTCAATCCTAGTTAAAGGAATGA
>NW_018164820.1:726385-726892 GCF_001263595.1 Phalaenopsis equestris
CCCCCTCCACCCTCTCTAAAAATTTCGGCCAACCCTTTTTTTAACCTTTTTTTCAACTGGGGTTCTATATCAAAGAAAAGAGAAAGGAGAAGCCACCTACCAACCTCCCTGGTAGCCGAATCAGGTAAAGGAAGAGAAGAGATGCATTTAGAGCGGAGGAAATGCGGCCTAGGGCAGAGGAAGGGTCGGCCAGGTGGAGTTCCACCGTTGGAGGGCTGTTCGGTCGAGAGGAACTCGAGGAGACGAGCCGCGTGCTAAATCGGCAGCGGAATGCCGCGTGTGAGGGAAGAAGAAGATGATTTCAGGGGCCAGGGGTTCGATCCTCGAGCTCGACTGCGGTCGATCGCGGGAGAAGAGGCGCGTGCGAAAGCTTAGGACTCCGCCCAAGCGGCTCTCGGTCGAGGCAAAGGAAAGCCGTGCGGGGGTAAAAGTCAAAAAAAAATGACTTAGGGTTATAAACCCTGATATTATAAATAATAAATATATAAAATATTTAATATTTCTTAA
>NW_018164820.1:727056-754521 GCF_001263595.1 Phalaenopsis equestris
CGGAAGTCGTTTTGACGATTTCATCTATTTGCGTGCCAATTTCCTTGTGTCGAAAATATGGCAACATGGGTGTCCTTTCCTACCAAAATGGGTATCCCGGACGCGTTGGCGCAGTCCAATTTGTCGTCGGAGGTCATCCAGAGAAGTTCGCATTTTCGCCCGTCCTTTGGGTTTAATTGAAGTCCGATTTCATGCAATGTCGTGAACTTTGTGTATTTGATGTGTGTATATGACGAAAAAGGTCGTGACGATGTCTTCCTAAGGCTTGAAGTCCTATTGAGAACTTTTCCTCTGAGTCTACACAAAATAGCTCATAACCGCTCATTCATAAGACGATGGTCTTGTGCCAAAGATGCTAGACATCAAAGGAAAAAAAGAATTGACTAGAATTTCTAGAATGGTGAGTCTCAATTCTAGTTTTCTAAGATGGTCAATAGGAACTCCTAGAACTAGATCCTAGGCTCTAAGGAGGAGAAGAGAAGACCTCACAAAAATGAGGTCAACAGGCCAGTAGGTGGGTTTTGGCGAACTTGGAGTGGTTGGACAACAGGATTTGCCACAGAAAAAGTGGTGGTTGGCGCAGTGATGAAGTCTGGGACGCTACACAACAAGATTATGTCGTCGAGGGAGGGCAGCTGGGTGACGTTATGAAGTATGGGGAGCTAGACAACACAAATGCTGGAGAGAAGGGCCGACTGGGTGTTGGGAGGAAGTCTGGGAAGCTGGACAACAAGGTTTATGCTGTTGGGGAAGGGCGGTTGGTTGCTGGGATGAAGTAAGGGGAGCTGGAAAACAGGTTATGCCGAAGGGAAGGGCTGGCTGGGTGTTGGAAGGAAGTCTAGTAAGCTGGATAACAAGGTTATGTTGTTGGGAAAGGGCGGCTGGGTGCTAGGATGAAGGGGAGGCAGGCGGCGGAGGAGAGGGGGAGGAGAAGGGTTAGATAAGGGTAAAAAGGAGGATACAACACTACCTCGGAGTAGGATATAGCCGTAGCACCACCACCTCATTTGGATACAATCATATAAAAGGGAAAAGAACTCCACACAAAAAATTTGAAAGCAAACACAGCAAAAGCTAGAGAAAACTCTAAGCATAGCACTCCCTATTTATGATGAGGTCTAGGACTTATTTTAGGTATTGTTTAAAATAAGAAAGAATAATAAAAATAATAAGAATTCAGATTAGGCAAGGATGAATAAACTAGTATAATTTCAGATTAGGCAAGAATAAGTAAAATAATTAGAATTTAGAATTGGTAAGGACATAGGGAAAGTACTAGGCAGGAAGGAGGGAGAGGTGTAGGATAGGCACCCCCTCCCCTTGAGGATCAGCCAATCCAACTCTGGATTGAACTCTCCAGGCCGGTCCTCCATAGCCCCCGCGTCATGTAAAGTGTGGGGAGGGGTTGTGCATGCAGCCTTCTTCATTTGCAACGATCTTCAAATATATTCTATTCATTTGTGAATTCCTTAATTATGTTATGCAAATTTTTATTTTTGCTACATCTTTTACTGCAATTTAACAAATTTCTGATTCATGCATTAGATTGCGGACAACAGCAAGTATCTTCATTCTGGGCCACCTTTCATCATTCTTCTCAATCCCGCATTAGGTCCACTTTGGGAAGTTACTAGACAAAAGGTATTGAAGTTTATGTAATTCTTCAGGCATTATATTTTTACATTCTATGGAGGGCAATACAGATATAAACATATACTTTTGGAAGATTACATACATACCACTCAATTTCCTATTTATTTACATCACCTAAACTTCAATTTTTACAAATATGCCACCTTACCTATGCTTGAAAATGTGTATTCGACTTTTTAAAAGTCAAAATTGTGGGTATTTTTTGTTTGTTATGAAAGATGTGGGTGGTATAAATGTAAGTAGTTTGGGTTTTAGATATGTACCATTCGTAAGAATTGGGTGGTATATATGTAAATGCCCTACAATTTAATTTGCTATTTCTTGCCAGGTTTAGAATTATGGTCAATTAAATAACTGGATACAATATATTAGCTTACGATAGTGCCTCTGATTTTGAGAGTTCAAGTGTCGCACGTGTTGGAGGCTGACTATTAATTAACATTTTATTGATTCGATCACCATACATGAAATTCCTGAAGAATTGAGTTTATATTTGTTTATCTTTAAGTAATTTACAGGAGTACTTGCACAGAATGCTATACTACTATGAATATTTATGTGGCTTCACATGACTATTGAAATGAGATATCAATGTTATGAGCTCTTTTGGGGTCTCGTTTAGTTGGGAATCCACTCCTACTAGTCATAGCTATTATTTATGTTTTTTGCTTTTCTTTCCCATATATTTTTGTTTAAATGATATCGCCATTTTTTATTTTTATTTTGGTAAATGTTATATTTGATCAAATGGTTCATTCGTAGTTTTATTATCAGCTAACTTCTTGAAACCAAAAATGATACTGCAGAAATTGTGCTATCTTTTCAGCATTTTTATTGGTTGTTATTTTAATTTCTGATTGACAACAGAATTAATTGGCTTTCAGATTTAAGGGGTAGACAAGAAAAAAAAAAGCATGTTAACGAGTTCCAGTTTTTTACACTGCATCTATCTTAGGCTCAAAAACTCGATTTTTTTTTTTTTTAGGCTGACATTTTTCCATTCATGTCTTTGAATATTTTATCCGGAATATAAAGCTCAGAGAGCTGCTTTTTATGTTTTTTAACTTATTTCTGATCATGAGTATAAACACTGAAGCGGGAGCTTATCGCCACATCACCAACAAACTCTCTCTCCCCCCCCCCCCCCCCCCCCCCCCCCCCTCTCCCCTCCCAAAACAAAAAAATAATAATCTCTTTCCTTTCCTTATGATTTCCCATTATGATTCCTTTCCTTCTCTATTTTTCTCTGATTGCTCTGCTTGCCTATAATATATCATCCTATTATTTACCTATTTTATCTACTAATCCCCTTTTTATATAGGTGCCATTTTCTGTGATTAGGGAGGAGTTTTCTTAGTGCAAATTTTTGAGTGATGCCTTGGAGGCGTTCTTCTCCTATGTGGGCTGCACCCTACGACGAGAAGGTGCTCCGGTTTAACTTGTTCGAGGTGGTGACCGTCTCAAAGGGAATTGGTGGTGGTTCAGCTGTAGCTCAACCCTGACGAGACATTTATCCTTTTGCAGCCCCCTCCGACCCCACTTCCAGCAGCCTCAAACCCTTCGAATGACTTGAAACTGATAATTGTACTGGTTTTTAACCTAAATATATGAATATTGTAGAGAACTTAATGGGAGCCAATAAAGAACTAAAATAGTTTGAAAGTGAAATTTACATACATAGCATACAATTGTTTTGTATTTCCATATCTAGCACCCAATATTTGATATTTACATATAAAACTTGGTTTTATAAACCTATGCATGAATATGTGTCACTTTTAAAAAGTTGAAAATTTTGATATTTTCAATGTGATGTTAATGATTTGAGTGATGTGCTTATAAATATCCATGTTTAGGTGTTAGATCTGTAAATATATAAAAATTGTGAGGTATGCATGTAAATGCCTCAATTTGAAAAGATTAGAAAGAAAGATGGTACATCAAATATAACATATTATAGAAAAGAATTGCACAAATTGATTTGGCGCCTCATATAACACTTAAGAGGAACAAACGAAGTATTCATAAAGATGCTTCCAAATAGTTGAGATATATAGCTGCTGCTAATGTTAAATGAGGTGCTAATCTATTTTACAATTATAAAAGTTAGAAGATGCACTTATTAAAATATTTAGGTGGTTTAGAAATTTGATTAGTATAAATATGGGGAACTTAAATTAGTATCAAAGATCTAGGAAGAAAAAACGGTTGGCATAAGATAACAAAAATAAAAGTTCAATAAGATTTGTAAATAGCAGATTTAACATCTTGTATAACACTTAACGGGTGAATGTAAAATCAGGATTCTTGATGATGATGATGCTGAAATTTGAGAAACAGTCATATTTCTCATAACATTTAATTAATAAAAAAAAACAGTTGTTGTTAGTGGCTAACTTGTTACGTTGTCTTCTAGATTCTTCTATGATACCTAAAACATTCAATATATATATTCTTCTTGAGTGTAGGAAGAAATGCACTCGCAAGAACCAATCAATCATAGCTGTTAGGTTTTTAAATCCCTCCAAAGAAAGTAGGCGTAGTTTAAGCTCCTACTGAAATTTCCAGAAGATTAAGTTCATGTATTTCTTTTTCCGTTTAGCTTGAATTTTTTCTAAATTTTACAGTTCTTTGGCGGATCTATTTCTGAAGGTTCGGAATTGCAAGTAGAAGTGGCTGAGTTCTTGTGGAGAGATGTTCAGGTAGTTATTGCTTAACCATGTCTTTTATATCTTAACACTTATGCTGCCTTTGAACTACATAGTATTTTGCAATTTCAGCTTAATGGAAGCTTTCTTATAATTGCTGAAAATGTTATGGGTTCAATTAGAAATGAGCATGGTGAGCTGATATTGCACTATGGGCACAGGTTGGCATGCTGTTATACTCATTTATAGATAGTAATCTTTGCAATTTGAAGATGCTGATCATTTTTTCCATAACTTATGGAAGATGTGGTAGATGCAAATTAGAAAATGTTAAGGTTTTGAATAGAGGGGTTGATTGGTTGTCCCCAAAGAATGTCTATTGGAGCCTGGATATTAAGAGGTTTGAGATGCTGAAGGTTCTTCTACATGGTAATGCTGAATTTGAGGCAACCAATGTTGTCTTAGAGGTAAGAAGTCTGTTTACCGTAACTTTTATCGAATTAACTTTTGCAGCTACATAAAAATGTACAATCTCATGCTATTATTATCTTTTAATAACTACAGGGTAATCATGTGTTTGAAGTACAAGATGGATACAGAATGCGGGTCAGTTCAAGTGATGCGGGTTTGTACAATTATAGCCCCCCCCCCCAACACACACACACACACACACGTCATGTATACCTTTTTTCTCTTATGATCATTTCTCCTTATCTTTTTTTCCCATGTTATTAATGCAACTTCGGTCGTTGGTTAAAAATTAAAAACACTCAAAAATAATTAAGGCTATTTTTTTCATTATTTCATTTTCAGTAGGAGCCACCAACACCTTTTTTTGGTATAATTGTTTTTCACTCTTTTAGTAGCACACATCCATAATAAAGTATATTATATACACCATACACCCAGTTTTGTTGACTATGGCCCAACTGGGCTATTAGTGACTATTTATGAATACTTTATCTATATGATAGAGACCATATAATTGTATTTTATAAGTTTGAATTTATGCCTTCTAATGAATTTTTTATTTTAGCCACCTAACTTTTTAATTCAAAATCTATTTGAGATAGACGAGAAGCTTGAAGAATAGGAATTAATTGTGTTAATTAGGTAAAAATTAATCAATCAATCAATATATTAGTCCAAATAATTGGGAACCAATTTGATTAATTCATAACTTACTAATGATCTGCCAATTGCATTATCAACAATGATTCCAGGCAATGACTTTAGCTATGACATCAAGTACTATCGTAACATCATGATGAAGACTACAACTTCAAAGATAATTTTAACATCGATGCACCTTTTGGTGTAATGGCTGAAATTTTATAAGAAACTCGAAAGTTAAGTGTGCTCATGTGGGAGCGCTCTTGGGATAGGTGAGCTCATGAAAATTTACACCAATGACACAAAATCGTGAAACCATTAGGTCAAAGTGGACAATATCTTGATGGGTGAGAGTTCGGACTATTTCAAATGGTATCAAAGTATTACACTAGCCTGAAGAAATGCAAAGTGATTGGCATATAGAACCAAATGCTATGCCATTAGAATTAACTCTTGAACCCTAGATGGGACAAAGTGCTACACGTTTGGAGCCATCTTGAATCTGTAGAGGCTACCTCTAGAATCCTATATGTTTGGTGAATGATTCTAGTTAAAATTACTAACGAGGAAGGTAGTTGCTTAAATGGAGGAGATTGTGAAACTTCTTTTTTACAATGAAGCTAACTCTTAAGCATCGAGATGCTTTTTGGCGTAACAATTGAAATTTCATCATAAATGAACACCCTTGGGATGTGTGGTCTTTTGGAAAGTTACACTAATGAGATAAACTTGCAAGACCATTAGGCAAATCTGGACAATATCTTGATGGGTGAAAGTTTGGGTTGTTACGTGAAAATAGAGGAGAATATAATTCTTGAGATAAAAGTAGATGTTTAAAATGAATAAGTTTCTTAGGTGTTCTGAGTGATTAGAGAATATCTTAGAGGCGCGAATTCAATTCTATAAAGTTGTAATTTGGATGATACTATTGTATGGATTCAACAATGGGTTTTAGAATGTTAATGATATCTAAATTGAGTTTGGTAAATATAAGAATATTAAGATGAATATATGAGAAAAAAATGATAAATTAAGGTTTGATTATATTAGATGACAAGGGTTTTATTAAATTAAGATTTTTTTATATCACATTCACAATTTCTTCCTTGGATGATGGAGACCTAAGTGAAGGAAAAAATGAGATAAAAAACTCTAATATAAATTTAAACCTATTATTACTCTTTAGTTATTGCCTGCAATAGATGTTATTCATTGTATATCTCTTTAATTCTTTCAAATATTAGAAACAAAAAACAATTCCTCATCGAGTACTTAATCATATGCTTTTTTTCACACAATTAAGAATCAATAGTTAATAAAAAAATCTGGGAAACTGTCATGCTTGATTAAGAAGGAATTTATTTCCTTCTCTCAGAATATATCTCATTATTTTTGTTTCTTTTATTAGATATTTCCTTTTTTTAATTTTCCTATTTGATGGGTTCCTCATTTAAATGGATTGTAGTTTTCTATTTTGTGGATTGATTTGTTGACTGCACTATTATATATATGCATTAAGGTTTAATGCATTGAGTAAGAGTGAGAAATAAAATCTGCCCAAATTTGTTCGATGTATCAGAGCTAGCAATCTAATTTGTTTGCACAAGGGAGGTTACAATCTTCATCCCTTCTATTTTGATAGACCAATAGTCATTTTTCAAACAAGTGCTTCGTCTCTCTCTTACGCACGAGCAAAAACCCTCGTTCGTTCCTTCCGTTTGAACTGATTGTAGAAACATTTGAATGCTCCATTCAAACATATCACAAAATAGTTTTGGGGTTGATTCGGCTCTTGTGATCGATTTCTGCAGATTGTTTGAACACTTATTAGATTTTCGTAGAACATTTGAATGCTCTGTTTGATTTTCATAGATCGTTTCTTCGGCGGATCATTTCTTCCTCTTTGGTTTACTAAAGCGACGAACGATTCAACCCTTGTGATGGATTTGGCTTGCTCTTGCCACCATCTCACGAGTCACCTTCTTATAGGCATCTGGAACGCCTCCTACTAAGTGCCAAACTAGTGGAAGCACCTACCTCTAGTTCCTATTCGATCATCCAGTTGAGTCGTCGAATGAAGATTTCTCTTCTCATGTTCGAGCAGTAGAATTTCTCAATTTAGGCTTCACAATCCTATCATGGACAAACACAATATGACCTCGCAATCTTGTTCATTGGAAGTCACCGCTAGATTCGAGTTTTTGTCTTCAGTCTGTATCATATCTAGTTACTCTCAATTAGTCAATAAGCATAAATCGCATGATCATAAATTTTTTTGAATGCTCACTGTCCGTCTTCATGTACACTTGCGGTAGAGGAAAAGATGGACATCTACAATAACAACAACAAGCCTTTCTCCCACTAAGTGGGAAAAAAGAACTTCTCACTTGATATTATTCCAAATACTGGGCCTCGAAAGCTAATGATCACATGGTTATGTCATGATTATTAAATTCCACGACTTCAAAGTTTTGAAAATTTTTTTTCTATAGGATAACAAAAGAGATGGAAGATTGCACATGAGATCAATTCTAACATTGAAAAGTCGTCAATATTATTTGAGATTGAGACTAGACTATTTGATCTACAACGAAGAGAATTGAGTGTTATTCAATACTTCGAAACCCGCGTACACTGTTGGCAGCAATTGGGCATGTATAAGATTTATTCTTGAAAATTTCTTAATGACCCTATCTTTTATAGGAGGATTACGGAACAAAAATGGATAATCAAATTTTTCCTTGGCCTTAAATGAAGGCCTAGATGAAGTTTGGGGAACAATCATTTGAATTAAACCCATACATACCATTTAGGAGACCTTTGTGGAAGTTATAAAGGAGGAGAATAAAATGAAGTTGATGATGAAAGTTAATTACATCACAACATATGTTGAAGGATCATTCTTGTACACTAACAATTCCCCTCAGAATAGTAAGCTCAAGAAAGGACGATCATGGTGTGACCATTCTAAGAAATTTGGTCTTGTGAAGAAAAAATATTGAAAATTACATGGCAAATCTGTGGATTAAAAGTCATTTAATGGAAGATAAGATAATGAGGGTCATGCAAATGTTGTTGCCACAACGAGCAACAATTCAAACTTCAACCGGTTCACTTGAGAGCAAATTGAGGCAATGCAAAAAATATTTAATAATTATTCTAGTTTTGGACAAATATTTCAATCATCTACCGAGCAACTTATCAGTCTGTTTGCACATCAATGTATCTTTCCCCAAGCTTTTATTATTCAAAGCAATAAATTAAAATCTTGGATAGTTGACTTCAAAGCATCAGATTATATGATAGGAGATGTCTTCAAAAATTACAACCTATGTATCATTTGTTTTTTTATGTCCAAAATTAAATTGTAATCTACTTTCAATCAACAATTTTAATCATTTTCTAAAATGTATGACTAAATTTTATTCTAAATTTTATGACTTTTGGGTTGTGGATGTCACACCTCGGGTCCGGAAGGCGGTATACCCTAGCAACACACGACATGATAAAAAGAATTAAACATGTTTTGTATTTAGAAAAAAAGAGCATGCAATTAATAATACAAAGAAAAAAGAAATTTTTTACTTCATTTCATAAATAAGAACACTACTCTTATAACTGAAAGAAAATGAGATAATTGAAAGAAACTAAACTGAATATAGAGAAACAACTACCCAAACTATAAAGAAAGATACAATGAATGAAACGAGCTAGAAATACCAAAAGTAAATTTAAAGCTGAAAAGTCTGCTTTAGTGGAGACGACTCGGTAATTGGCTGGGTTAAACTTATAATAAAAAATATCAACGAGTGAGTTTGACTATTAAAATCAATGAATAATAACTATTTATTAAAGCATAAACGATAAGAAAAATGGGTCATGCAGTATGACGAATAAATATGGACGATTTACTATGTGCAGAACAAAATTTGCGATGACTATCACATGTTTATGGTCATGAATAACAGTGATTTGAACACATACACTTTTATATAGATATTTAAATGCTACAATATGAGCTATTTTTGATACATCAATCATTTACACTACGTGATAATATACAATTTCAGTATATACATAGATACATATATATAATTGTATTTACATATAGTCTATTTACTGTGACACCCTAAAACAAGGAAAAGTAGTCACTTATCTGAAGGACCCATCGGTCCAGCTAGCCATAGCAAAAATTGTTTAATACTGACAAAGTAATATCATGTTATTAATTATATTTTGATACATTACAATCAAAACATGAAAATACAACTAAAAAATGTCTGTCAGTATTTATAAACAATTATGAAAACTGAAATAATAAGATTTGCCGCATTAGATTATAAAAGAAATAATAGTTATTAAAATCATGAAATGCGAACAATTAAATACAAGAATAAACAACAGTAAACAAGGTTAGTTACACATGAAGTTCATAATTAGCAAAAATAGAAACTGTTGTAATTATATTAATGAAATTTAATGGGGTAAGAATGACGAACGTACAATTAGCTAGAAATAAAATACAATTAGTAATGATAGTGCACCTAACTAGAAAGGGTACGTTTATTCTATAATAAAGTGTAGTTACTTATCTCGAGATGGAAAACAAGGTACCTCTACTAATTCGACGATTTGACCATCGATTCTACACGGATTAGAAATTAAGTTAAAATATTAATGAAATTAAACTTATTTATTTATTTATGAAATTAGATGCAAGTAGGGGTATAAACAAGTCGAGTCAACCTCGAGCCGCTTTTGGTTTGAGCTTGAGCTTGATTAATTTTATCAAGTTCAAGCTCGAGCTCAAGCTTAAGTCTACGAGTTTGAGCCGGTTCACAATCCGACTTGTGATTATAAAAGTGAGAAAATAATATTAATTTAAGGTAGTTTCATAACAAAATGACAAATATAAAGGGCATTTAGAAGAGAAATAATATCAAATCACTTAATATAAAATATAAAATATTATTTTTTAAATATTTTTAATACTTAAAATAAGGTATTCAAAGTTAATATATTTTGAGTATAGTTTATATTAGTATTTTTTTAAATGAGTCAGTTCACAAGCTAACTAGTCGAGTCGGGGTGAGCTTGAGCTTGGCATGTTAGCTCATTGAGCTATTCACAAGCCACTTATCAAGCTGAGCTTGAGCTAGCTCACGAGTTGACTTGACTAACACCCTTAGATATAGCTAAATCGACCTTTTATTATTATTATTATTATTATTTTTAAAAGTAAGAATTTATGAACCTAATTAAACTTGGCTTAACAAATAATTAAAATAATATCTTGTTCTTTTTTAAATTTTGATAAGGACTAAACGTGGATTTCTAAATAAAACTTTTGGGATTTTCATGTAGAGCTAACCCTAACAAACAACAAAAAAATATTTTTTAAATCATAAAATTTCATAAATCTCATTTCTCTTCGGTTTGCCTTAAATCTCGGTTTATTAAATCCCATTGGGAGATGGATTTATGGGATTCAGGAGAGTCGTCGTGCGCGAGAGGGAGGAAGGCGAGGGCTACCTTCCTCGAAGTTTTTGGCAGGAGTGAAGCAAAAGTTTTGGTGTTCTCTATAATCCTGCAACGCTATTGTTGCCTTCACTGTTAGCTCCAATCACAATATTGTGAAGTAAGGTTCGGTCACGAGGTCGATCAGGAGTGAGGGAGGAGGTTTCGACAAAGGGCTGCAGGAGGGAGGAGGTTTTGGCAAAGGGCTGCAAGAGGCGGCGATGCCCTTAGCCAAGTTGTCGACCTCCCTAAATAGCCTAAAGAGGATGTAAGCATAAAAAGAGGTGATGAAGAGTTGAAGAAGAGTAGGTAAGAATCATGTGAGTCTAAATCAAGAAGTCGGTAGCACAGCGATCAAAGAAGGAAAAGGAAAAAAAATTGTGTAATTGCATGAGAAAAGAATAAATTTCGGTTCTTACAGTGGATTCGAGAAAGGTGATTCACAATGCTTTGATGCATGATTTATACTTGCTCAAAGAAAACAACTTCCTCGGTGGACATGGTCATCCATGAAGTTGTATTTCTGTATCTATTTCAAATTCTATCAATTTAGTTTCAGTTGAAAATCAAGTTATGATGATTTATTGTTGTCTTGGTCATCCAAATTTTGCATGCATTGAAAAGTTGTTTTCACATTTATTTATCACTAAAAAGTCTAATCCTTATCAATGTGAAATATGTCAACTTACAAAACTTATCAGTTATGTATAGTTTAAACTACAATTTAAGCTTTCAAGTTTTTTTCTATAATTCATAGTGATATCTTGGGACCCCACAAGTAAACATTATAAATGTGACATGATGATTTTTATTATTCACAGGTGATTACACAAGAATAATATGGACATTCCTATTGAAAGAAAAATCTGGAATAACTTTATATTTCAATCATTTCATACAATAATCCTCAAGTCCATAGCAAAATTCAAGTTCTTAGAACATAGAATGCTAAGGAATATTTTAATTTCATCCTTGTCCTTATCTTTCCAAGCATGATATTATTCATATAAGCTCTGGTGTGTATACTCCTCAACAAAATGAGGTTGCTGAAAGAAATAGATGCTTACTCGAGATGACCCGTGCTATTATATTATATAATCATGTGCCTAATTATTTTTTTGGGGGAAATTATTTTCTTAGTCACATATCTCATCAATAAGATGCCTAGTCGATTCTTAAAATTCAAATTCCTAGTAACATTATCATGAAATTCCATCTACATATCCACGGTCTTTCTTCCAACTTACTAAGAAAGTTTTTTAGCTGTTCATTTTTTATTCATATTCTTCAACAATACTAAACCAAATTTGATCCCAAGTTTCTTAGATCCATCTTCCTCGGTTACTCTAATAAAAAGGGGTACAAATTCTACTCTCCAACTACTAGAAAAATATATGACTCTATGGATGTCACCTTATTTAACAATCAATCTTATTTTCCTAAATTTGCAACTCAAGGGGCGAATTCGATGGAATGTCAGATTTAGGATTTTTTCCAAGACACTCAGATTACTCAACCAGCTTCACTTGAGGAACTAAACTCTGCCATTTAAACAATCCCACCTGTCTCTACTCCACCTCAATAGTCATGTTGACCAATGATCATGAACTTTGTCTCTACACCAAAAATAGAATAACCATGTTGACCTAGGATTGTTAAGTGCTAGAACCAAGTTCTCCTACATTTAATAATCATAATTGTATGGGTTTCTGATCTCATTTTGTTGGTTGCTGATTTTGATCAACCAATTGCACACAGGAAAGGTATCTGAGGGTGCTTTGATTATTTAATTGAAAGATATGCAGCTTATGAGAAGTTACTACCATCTTACATGGCTTTTTGTGACAAACCTTGATAATGTATAGCTCTCCAAATCTTTCCAAGAGGTTCAAAATGTTCCAATATGGAAACAAGCAGTTGAGGAAGAAATTTGGGCTCTAGAAAAGAATAACATATTGACACGTTCAGAGTTATCTCATAGAAAAATTTTATTGTTTGCTTATGGATATTCACAGTTAAATATAAAATTGATTGAAGCGTAGAGAGATTCAAATACAGATTGTTTGTTAAAAGCTTTACACAATCATCTGAGATTGACTGTCAGGAAACTTTTGCACATGTTGCCAAATTTAATACAATTTGGTTTTTTCTCTCTGTATCAGTAAAACATGACTCGCTTTTATACTAATTTTATGTCAAAAACTTTACGGATGGGGACCTTGATGTAAAAGTCTACATTACTATACGTTCAGGCTTAGAATATAGGTCGGACACTAGGTTGGTTTGCAAGTTGAATTACTTATTTTACATGAAGAAATTTTTATATTTGATTTGACGGGTTTGCTAAAATAGTGATTGCAAACGAACATCATGCACTATTTGTTAAATTTAATCATAGAGACAAAATTGTTATTCTCATATTATAGATAGATGATATTGTCTTGAATGTTGATGATTCAGAGGAGATCATCATACTAAAAAAAGATGCTTGCTACAAAATTTGAAATCAAGGACCTAGACTCTTATATATATCCGAGAATGGCGGTGTCTTAGTTTAGGGTGTAAATTTTCATATCCCAATGGAGTTACATCTTAAACTCTTTGAGTGAAACTGACATGCTTGGGTGTAAACATGCCGACACACTTATGGATTTCAATTGAAAACTAAACAAAAGTGAAGAAAACAGTCTAGTTGACAAAGGAAGATATCAAATACTTATGAGCAAGTTACTCTATCTATCACACATCAGACCTGATATTGCATATTTTGTTGGTGTATTAAGCCAACCCATGAATAATCAAAGTGAGAATTATTTGAATCAAGTTTACAAAATTCTAAGATATTTGAAGATGAACCCTGGATATAGTTTGCTCTTTAAAAGATCTGCAAACTATGAGATTGTGGTGTACACAAATCCTAGATGGGCAGAAGAGGTAAATGACTGAAAATTAATCACTGGATACTATTCATATGTTGGGGATAATCTCTTCTTTTGGAGAAGCAAAAAGCAAGTTGTTGTCTCTCGGAGCAATGCAAAATTGAATATCGTGCTTCTTATTAGGGATATGTGAGGGAATGTGGATTCAAATGCTATGAAGGGAATTTGAGGATAAGATAGATAAAAGACATAATTAAGATGTTTGGTGATAGCCAAGCAATTATTAGTATAGCAAAAAATTATGTGTATCATGACAAAACAAAATGCATCGAGATTGACCGACACTTAATCTCAGAAAATTTAACACAACTTTAGATTACTGATATTCTCACCAAAACATGACTAAGTGTTAGTCATGATGAATTGAAGCCAAGTTTGTGTTGTGCAATATATACAACTCAGCTTGTAGGGAAGTGCAAATCCACATGTTTGATTAGGAAGAAATTTATTTCCTTCTCTCATAATATGTTTCATTTATTAGATGTCTTATTTTTCTGCTTTTTCTAATTGCTGGAATTTCTAAATTAAAAGGATTTTAGTTTTCTATTTCCGTGGACCAATATGCTATCTATGCTATTATATATATATAGTAAGGTGTAATGCATTAAGTAAGAGCAAGAAATAAAATTCTTCCCAAATTTCTTCCAAAAGTCGTCTTTGTAGATTGTAGTTTTTCTCCCTAACATAAGACAAATTCGATTTTCCAATGCATAAGATCTGTATGCAGGAACTACTTAGATATACATGCGATCTGATTTGCTTTGCATTATGGTACGATTTTAGATTAAAGATTTCTCAATAAATTCAAACAGTTTTCGACTGAGTATTGATCATTGCATAGATGGGGGACACACGTATTTTATTTGTCAGCTTCTTGTTGTTTGTCCTATCTTAGTCACTTTTACCTCCCTACATTCTTGAAATAACATTCAGTTATACGCTAGTTTTCCATATGTGTAGTATGCATTTGCAAGCACCTAATATTTTGTCAAGTGCTGAAAATTAAGATTGAAGTGCTTTTCTTTTCTTATGATTAGTTTTTTATAATCATATTCATTTAGTCATTCTTACTTGTTGCAGGTTTTGAAGTTAAATTGGAACTTATAAAAGATGAAATGATGGACACTGGAAGCTGGTTTTGGGAATACAAGATAAACGGCTCCCACATTCAACTACAAAAGGTTGAGCTTCTGGCACTCTGAAGATCACTTCTGCCATTTTCCTTCAGTTGTGGCTTGCGGATTGCTACCAAGTAATTTGCTCACTTCTGCTAATTCCGTTCTTGATTGGCAAACAGTTCAACTTCTTGTTGTGCTGTTGCAATTTGAATTTATAGAGCACGCATACCATTTAGTTGTGGGGCCGCCATTAGTTTAAAATTTGTGATATAAATATAATTGGGTTTAGTTGTTGAGTTTGTAAATTAGTAGTTTCGAAGGTGTCAAAAATGTTGCGAAGTGAAAAAAAATTCACTCGTGCATTATAAATAATTTGAATGTTTCTCATGACATTGGAGAAGATACTAAATAAGCAAAGCATGGCTCCTTTTTTTAACCTTGTTTGGAAGTGCTTTCTTTAAAAATCAGATAAATTAATTAAATATAGAGTTTATTTATTTATTTGAGAAATATGTCATAGGAATTCCTACTAGTGTCTCTATTGTTTCTTAATTTTATGATAAAAGTAACACCAGTGTGGTGTAGATTCAACTTCAAATGAGAATAGAAACAGCGTTTATTTTATTATTATTATTATTATTATTATTATTATTATTATTTTATTTCTTCATTATTTTCTTACAGCTCTATCATGTTATCTTTGAATTTATCTCCTTAGCTATCAATGACGGTGATGAGTTGGTGTGTTATTTGGCTATGTAAGTGTTTGTGTTTCCGTCTAGTATCTTTTTAAACATTAAATAAATTAATGGAGTGAAAATTTGTATTTCTCAATTTATTACTGTGTTCGTGTAATTTTTTTAGTTTAATTGAAAAACTTCAGCGAAGCTGATGCTTATTTTTACTGAAGGACTTTCAAAGATTAGAAGGTTACTAACAAAACAAGTGATTGAATATAGCAAAAATCTTTCGATTCTTTCAATTTGATCTACATAGTCTTATTCCTTAGGGCTTTCTTCTAGAATTTTATTATATTGTTTCTTCCGTGGTGAGCGTAAATTTGTGTCAAAATGATATGACATCAACATCTCTAATCGTAGATCACTTTATTTTCCATTATGATCTATCTAACTAAACTCCGTGCCTTCTGCTGTATTTCTTTCAACCTTCTACGAATTAGTTTTAGGTTTACTATTCCCCATTTATTAAAGTTTGAATTGAATATCTCTCTCTTTATCTATAATCACAGTGAAACCATAGTCTGTCATCAATTTTCATCATTACTAGATAGGGCTTTCTTTCCCTTCTCTTTTGGCTTATTTTGGTGCAAGTGACTCATTTTGAGTTTTTTTATACTAACACAGCCTACATCTTGTTATCTTCTTTAGTTTTCTCGTCTGGTATAGAATTTTGCTCTTGCATTTGTTTTCGTGCTTGTTCTATTTTATTGGTTATAGATGGGGGATCTTCTGCAATTTAGCTTCTTTATTTTTATCTGAATTTCATAAGCTCCTACTTTCTCCTGCAATGATTGCTTCTAGGTGGCTTTTGATTGAACCCCCCAGTCACTACCTTCTTCCTTAGTGCCCCTTAATTTTTGCGGCTATTTCTGTTGCATCCTTTCACAGCATACATGCTCTTGATGTTTGTGGTTTGAATGTTGTTGTCTTTTACCTAGCTCCATTCAATAATTTCACTTTATTTTTTCTCTATGATTCATTGACATTACAACAAAAGTAGCTCTCTTAATATCATCAAAGCAAGCCTGCTCTCCTCTCCACTGACGAAAAGATATATGATCTTGTTAGGCCACTTAATTATTTTAATTTTTGTATGGATCATCCCAATATGAAAGTAACGTGCGAAGCCGCTTTTGATTTAGTGGCTTTTCGATGCACTTGCTAGAACAGATCATTTTAATTGTTCCATACCTCTTTGGTTCCCATTGGAATGACTTCATTTGCATCACTTCAACAAGTTTATCCTATTCTCCTTTGCTTTAAAATTAGAAAAACTTTTACTGGTGGATATTATGGCTACTTGTCTTTTTAGGCTTTTTGTGGCCTAAGTTTTGATAGAAGTAGACAATATATCTCATTTTGACAAGTAGGTGTGAATTGAGTCCCTTTCATTTAAGTATTAGCAGAACGTCAAGTTTGAAAATATTCCATCATTCTACTCATATCATATATTTGGGCGTCCATTTTAAGACTATTTCAAGGATTGTTGTAAAACTAATGAACTCTAAAAATTAGGCTCATGATGGTCCATCGGAAACTCGTATTCAATCTCTTATTCAATTTGTGGAAGATTCTAATTTGTTCAGGTCTGTTCTTAAAACTTGAAGCCAGTTTTATACTCTTTTGGAGACAATAGTTGATCTGTTTGCCCTACTAGCCTTTTGGTGTTTGTCATTTCATCATCTGGTTATATTATCTTTAAAGATAATGAACAAATTCTTGAAACACTTTAGCTCCGTCTTATTTGTTAACAGAAAGATAATTATATTGACAACTATCTGACTTAGTAGAGCTATCAAAGTTTTGATTATGTGATGTATAAAATATCATATGTTGTCTTCCATAAGGAGCATGAATCAAAAGAAAATTTATTAGTACTTATTTTATTCACTAGGCTTTAAGCTAGACAATTTAAATGTATTATTCTGTGATTTTCATGATTCATAGGATGTCGCATTCTTGGTTTTCTTGTTATATCTCTTTGTTATATTTTTCTGTTTTACTTGACTATTTTTTTATAATTTATCTTATTCGTATCATTATATGGTTTATTTATTTTGCTTTAAAAAAAACTGACATGGATCATATTTTTATTAGAGGAATCATTTCCTTAGAAAGTTTTGTTTCTTTTTCCATATAGCATGTTGTGGCATATTATTGTTCAACTTTTATAAATACCAAGCAAATTTGATTTTACTTGAAGTTCTCTTGCTCATGCCTTCTATGAATACCCTAAGAGGGAGAGATTAATTTCAACATCTTCATGAAGTTAACAGTTCGACATGTTTTGTATTAAAGTCCAAGTTCATTGAACATGAATTGAATGGTCACAACACCAAAAGTAGTTAGGTCAATCTTTTTACGTTCGATGGTTGTCTTTTCATGATGTATTTTTTTTATTGACTCGTGTTTTTGAGAACTATCAAATCAGGTCTTCTTTTTTTAAATTTGTCAATTATGCCTATGCCTATTGAGTAAACTTGGAACAATAGCTTTTAAATGCAAAAGAATCTTTCACTAACATTGCACAAATAGCTTCTAGATGAGCTAACTTTGCTTTGACTTCCCTTTGTTATAGTCATTGATTATGACTCAATTTGATGAGTTAATAATTCAATATGAAATCCCTCTAGCTGCTATTGCTTGGTTTTGAATTAGTCGTCTTAACATCCCTCGAAGAGGTTTATACAAATGTAGGCATTCTAATGAATTCTAATGGGCCCTTCAGTCCGAGAAATTTTGTAGGCACATTACTTCATGCAAATTTACTGCTATTAATAGTCCATCTGCTTGACTCAACTTATCTCTCCTCCTAAGATATACAATGATCCCTACGGAAATGCTATGTTTTGGGCCTGAATTTAAGTAGTTAAATACAATGATCCCTACGGAAATGCTTAATATTAAAATGTTAGTTTCCATAAAATAATATATTTCAGTCAAAATAAATCTTATTCATAATGTTAAGCAAAAAAAAATAAAAAAAACTTTAATCTTTTCACACTATGGGAACTAACTTTGAAAAAATGACAAATCGACCCCATTTGTCATTTCAGTCAAAATAAATCTTATTCATAATGTTAAGCAAAAATAAATAAATAAATAAATAAAATAAAATAAAGGAAAATAAATTTATATAAAGGGAACAAAGACGAAGGGAAAATGTTCGAGGATGTCGAGGCCCCATATAGCCCAAGGCCAGGGGTTGA
Source organism: Phalaenopsis equestris (assembly GCF_001263595.1). Classification (NCBI taxonomy): domain Eukaryota; kingdom Viridiplantae; phylum Streptophyta; class Magnoliopsida; order Asparagales; family Orchidaceae; genus Phalaenopsis; species Phalaenopsis equestris. Next base: position 745,994 of record NW_018164820.1, read on the forward strand.
TGATCGAGCGAAGTTTTTGGGTTGGTTGGTGTCATAAAGGGTTATATTTCTGACTTTGCTCACACTTTTGGGAGCACCCTTCTACATCTTTGAGCAGGCTTGGCCAAAAATATCCATGCTGCTGGATTCGGTGGGCTAGTGTCTTTTCTCCAAAATGACGCACACTTCCTGACATGAACTTCTTAGGGGATATCTCAAATTTCGTCCTCACTACGCACTTCAAGTAAAGAGACATGGCTGATTTTTTTTTGAAAAGTTTTCCTTCGACCATCAAATACTGGGTAGCTTTAAGCGTGAACCTCCTTTGGTTGGTAATCTCCTTATCAATTTTTCTGGTTTCTAGGTGGTGGGTGTATGGGTCCATCAAGCCTTTCTTCCTTCTGACGTGAATCTTCATTGCCAGAGGTTTTTCGATTGTATTTTGATCGAGCCATTGGGGTTGTCCCTCCCTCAACTCCTTGAAAGGAGGTAAAAAATCAGATTTTCTTCTCTCCTGACATGTTCAATTTTAAAATTGGTGAACCGACTGATCTTTGCCTTCACCGTCCTGAGGTACCTCACTATTGTTTCATCCCTTGCTTTGATATCTCCATTAGTTTGGTTGACGACTAGCTGGGATTTGGGTTTTACTAGTACGTGAAAGGCTCCAATCCCCGAGGCTAAGTGAAGTTCTGCAATCAAAATTTCGTATTTTGCTTGATTATTAGTTACTTGAAAGTTTATCTCGATCGAAAGGTAGTTGTTTTCCCCCATTGGATTGCATAAGAAAACCCCGAGTCTGGCTCCCAATCGGCTAGAAGCTCCGTCTGTGAATAAAGTCTAGATTGATACGTTGATTGCTAGTTTTTCCTCAGCTCCATGTGGTTTGGAGCAGTCCACCAAGAAATCAGCAACCGTCTGTTCTTTTACTGTTTTCCGAGGGACATAAGAGATCAAACTGGCTGAGTTCGATGGCCCATTTGAGTAGTCAGCTGGAATGTTCAGGACGTGTGAGCAAAAATTTCAGTGGATGGTCGGTGATAAATTTTATTGAAGTATGTTCAGAACCTCCGTACTAAAATTATCAAATCAAAGGTTAATTTCTCCATTATCAGGTACCTGAGATCGACATCTTTGAGGACTCGGTTGATGTAGTATACTTGGTATTATTTTTTTATTTCTTCTCTAACAAAAATTGAACTAATGGCCTCCATGCCAACCTTTAAGTTAAGGAAGTCTTTCTTTCGGTTTTGGGCTCTAGAGGAGTGGGGGAGAGATGAGACTGCTTGAGTTTTGCAAAAGCTTCCTCACATTTGGACGTCCACTCAAAATTCTTAGCCTTCCTATGTTACTTGAAAAAAGGGGCGCACTTGTCTTAAGATTTGGAGATGAATCTGCTTAACCCTGCTATTTGGTCTGTCACCTTATATATCTCCTTGGTGTTTCTGGGTGGTGGCATGCTGATGAGTGCTTGCATTTTTTTTGGGTTTGCTTTTATGCCTTCAGGGTTAGTACATACCCTAGGAATTTGCTCGTTGAGGCTCCAAAGATACATTTTAGTGGATTCATCCTCATGTTAAATTTTTTGAGTGTTTGAAAAGTTTCTTTCAAGTCTTCTTTATGTTGGGCAACCATCGACTCTTAATTAACACATAAGCAATGTACACCTCAATGTCTCTTCTCTTTTGATTAACAAAAATTATCTCTATGAGACATTGGTAAGTTGTCCCAACATTCTTAAGCCCAAAGGGCATTATATTATGGTAATATAATCCCTCACTAGTATTAAAAAGAAGTTTTTTCTGCATATGCATGGTGCATCTTTATATGATATCCGGAGAACGCATCGATAAAACTCATTACAAAATCACCGACAGTCGAACCCACCAAAGCTTTGATCATCTGTAGCGGGTATGCGTCCTTCGGGCAGACTGAATTTAGGTTGGCGAACTTCGCACACAACCTCCATTTTTCATTAGCCTTTTGTACCATCACGGTGTTGGAGATCCACGTAGGGTATTGCACCTCTTGAATGTACCCAACGTCTTTCAATTTCTGCACTTCCTCCCGGATAGGTTCAGCTAGTTTTGTGGCTGAGCTCCTGATTTTTTGCTTTACTGGTCCGACTGACGGAACCACGTTCAATCGGTGGCAAGCTGCATCGATTGGCACACTAGACATTTCATCAGTCATTTATGCGAAGACATCTCGATTTTTCTGGATAGTCTGGATCAACAGTCCTCTGTATCTTGCATCGAAAGCCTCACTGATCATAAAACATTTACCTAGCTCCCCTTTGACAACTAGGACTTCGAGGGTGGCCTCATTGGTCTCGAGGCCACCTCTCCTTGAGTTTTGGATGTTTATGGGGGTCGTGCTCCACATTATTTATTGCTTAAAAGTAACAAACTTGGGGTTGTTCCAGATTTCCTCTGACTGTGATGACTTCTCCATCCCCAGGAAACTTAACTTATGACATGATAAGTAGAGACCACCGCCTTAAAGTCATTTAGGAGTGGTCGACTGACTATGACATCATACATCAAGTGAGAATCCACTACGAGGAAGTTCTCTATCAACGTAAATTGTTTCTCATTTTCCCCCCAGCTTACCCGGAGCCTGATCACTCCAAGCACTTCTTTCCTCTCGCTAGAGTAACTATACAGTAGTCCAGCAGGTGCAATCATTTGGTCGGGCATTAAGGCTCAATTTATCAAAAACATGTTTTAATAATACATTTACAAAACTTCTTGTATCAATGAAAATGCTACTCACTCAACCGTTATTACAAGTGTCATTGTGGGGGGTTTCTCTTCGGTGTCGGGTCTTTGTTTGTTAAGTAGATAAGTAGATGACCTTTAGGTTTTGGAGTGAAAGTTGTGGTGCAGAGTTCCCCAATTTGGTGCCTCTTCCGGTTTGCTCATCTAGGTGGTTCAGCTCCTCCCAATATGGCGGGCACAAATCCGGCAAAGTGGATGGCGTTGGTATGAATTCCATTAGAGGTTCCCTCCATTGAGGTTTTGCCTTGTCTCTAGGTCGGAGCTCTAGAGGCGACAAACCCTTTAGATTTTCGTCTTTTTCCAGCTCTTCGTTCATGTTCTGAAGGTGTCTGCATTCCTTCGTGTCATGGTCGTAATCCCTGTGGCACTTCTAGGACTTCATGTTATCGCAAAGAAAAGCCTCGGTTCTCATCAGTGGTGCCTTCCTGAAGAACTCTTTGTCTTGGATGGCATCTGCTATCTCCGCCATAGACTCCCTTATGGGGTGTTACGATGGACTTCATGATCCGGGGCTGCTCATGGTATTGAATCAACTGCTTATTTTGGTCCTTCCTCATTCTTTGATCGTCTTGATGATGGATTTGTTTATTGCGGGGATGGCTTTCATAGTGCGGGCAGATGGGCGGTCGTGTGTTTTGCCTATGTTTCGACCCACATATCTGTGATATCCTTTTCTGTTGTCTTTGTTCAAAGGGCTCAGGAGCATTTTTGTAAGCATTGATATATGTATTGGCCATTTTCAGTGGTTCGGCGAAACTCTAGGGTTCTGCAAGGTCAGTGTCAAAGCGAAACCTTTTTGATCTTACCCCCTATCTTAGTGTGGCCTAAGCCATCTTAGGGTTCAGGACCTTCACATCCAATGTTTCTCTCTAGAAACGTGCAATAAAAGAGCATGGGCTTTCATTGGTTCTTTGTTTTAGTTGCCATAAAAATCAGACACTCTTCTTGGACCTTATGGCAGTGGCAAACTGTACAGAAAATGCCTCTTGAACTCTGCGAAGCAGATAATTACCCTCAACGACAATCCGTCGAACCATTTAAGATCAGACGATCTCAACGTCATAAAAAATAATTTGCACTTAAAGGCTTCTGAGATCTTCAGCAGAAACATATAAGATTCAAAAGATGTGAGGTGGTAGTTGGGGTCTGATCATCCCTTGTACAACTCCAAAGCAGGCAGTTTAAATTTCTCCTATGGTTCAACTCACGAGACTTACAGGGAGAAAGCGTTCTTCGGTCATCACAATACTTTGGTTCTCCCAAGTCGATGCTTTTCCTATATGAGGTGGGTTGTGTGTCTGATACGGTGTATCTCCAACCCTCTCCTATAGATGATTTGTCCCTCTTTCATTATTCGCTGGCAGATCCCTTTGAGGTGGGTTGTGTGCCTCATATTAAGCCCGCACTCCTCCCAAGACTGTGGCTACTCCCAACGCTGCAACTGCCCTGAGAACTTCCGCGAACTGTCCTGATATCTGATTGGTGATCTGAGTTCTCAGGTCTTGTAGACCTTGTTGAACTAATTCCTCCACAAACTATCTAGTACAATCTGCTTCCGTTATGTTCCTTTGAATGTTTCTCCTTGTTGTTGTTGTTGTGCTCTTCTTGTTGTCGACAAAGCTCCACGCTTATTGTATTTTAAAGATGTTGAATCCAAAAGTGTCAAAGAGACAACCAATGAAAGGAACATAACACCAGAGGAAGAAGAGAACAATAGAGAACAGGAAATGTGTGTCATCTGTTTATTATAAGAATTCCCTATTTATAGATACAGGGCCATAGTCTGATGAAATTACAGGTCTACCACTTCATCATTAACTTTTGAGTGGTTCTTTCATTAAATTGCAGGAGATTGAATGTAACAAGACTAGTTGTCTCCTGATGAGATGTCTATCAATTGTTTGTCCCAAAATCCCTCGTTGGTATTTGATCAGGACTACTGTTCATCTGATTCGGTCGATCGTCATATGCTGAGACACCCAAATTTTTTGGGGGATGCTGTAAACGAACATCCGATCTTTGGCGGTCGATCAGTGGACCAGGATTTGATAGACGGTCGCTTGAATCCTCCAATTGTGGTATGATTTTCAACCTTTTTTTATGAACTTCTGTCAATCGGTTGTTCTCTCCATCGGCCGCTCACATTTCACCAGCAATATTTTTTTCTTTTGGCCGTCTGATTGCATTGAGATTCGTGATAAAACTACCATATCAAATGAAATTTAAATTTATGCATTGCCGTTTATACAACGGAATCTGACTGTGTTCTCAAATAAAACTTAAACCTTCCCTTAATAAAAACTAATATCAGAGAATAAAATAATTATTGATTTGATAAAAATAAAATAAAACCCGAATATCCAAACTCGGAAACTTAACAACTCAACCGCCAAATGGCGCCCTCCCTCTTCCTCCCCAAACACAACGGTCAAAAACAGGCATTTTCTTAATTCCTTCACAGTACCACGAACACTCTCACAACAACCATGGACCAACCCACCCCTCCCCCGAAGAGTCCCACACCGCCGCAGCCGCCGCCGCCGTCGCGCTCGTCCACCGGCGCCGTTACTCTTTCCGGTCTCCTCCCCCCCGCCTCCCTCATCGACTCCCTCTTCCTCACCTGCTCCGACCTCTCTTCCCTTTCTTCCCCCTCTCCCGTCCACTCCCTCCACACCCGCAACACTGCCGCCGCCATCCACCGCTCCCGCCTCCTATCCTCCCTCTTTGAAGACCTCAGCGACTCCACCTCCTCCTCCGTTTCTCTCACTCCTTCATCCATCCTCTGTCTCACCGAACTCCATTCCATCCTATGCCGCACAAAATCCCTCCTGAACGACCTCGCCGCCACCAGCGCTCTCTGGTCCCTTCTTCAACTTCAGTCCACCGCAAAGCGCTTTCACTCCTGTGCTCGAGATCTAGCCTCTGCACTCGACATCCTCCCCCTCACCCTCCTCTCCATCTCCCCTGATGTTCACGAGCAGGTCGCCCTCCTCCATCGCCAAGCCAAGCGCGCTGCCCTCTTCATCGATCCCCGCGAACTCCGCCTCCGCGATGATCTGGTCGCCATCATGGCTCAGAAGCGCAACGAAAGGGCATTCATTGATTTTAAGAAATTGGATCACATCATGCGCGTGCTTGGGTTGAAATCCACCACTGCTTACAAGGAAGAAATCGATCGGCTCGAATTTGAGATCATTAAGCAGGCCGGCACCGGTGGTTTCGTCGCTGTTTCCCACATTGCGAACCTAATTTCCCTCATTTCTTGCTCAAAGCCTATCATTTTCCAATCTAGCAAATCCGACCAGACGCCCCTGCAGCCATTGCCATCGCGAGATCTTAGTCGATCGGTATCTTGTCCTGTATCGTCGACAACACTCTCAAGCTCGACATCTTTCATCATCCCTGACGAATTTCGATGCCCGATCACGCTTGATTTAATGAGGGATCCTGTAATCGTGGCATCCGGGCACAGCTATGATCGGATCGCTATTTCAAGGTGGATCAACTCCGGCCATCACACTTGCCCTAAGAGTGGGAATAAGCTAATCCATATGGCTCTCATCCCCAATTACGCGCTAAAAAGCCTAATCGAACAGTGGTGCAAAGAGCATAACTTTTTAACCCCATCACTCTTGCAGCGGAGCACCTCTGAAGCTGCGGATTCCGTCTCCACCGTCGCGAAGGACCACATCTCCGAGCTGAGAGCAGCAATGGAAGCCGTCAGGATGACTGCCGAGTTCCTTGTAGGAAAGATTGCCACTGGTTCCTCAGCCGCGCAACGCCAAGCAGCCTACGAGCTCCGTCTCCTTGCAAAAACTGGAATGGACAACTGTCGCATCATCGTGGAGGCTGGGGCCATCCCTTTCCTCATCACTCTACTTGTCTCCACGGATGCCCAGACACAGGAGAACGCGGTGACCGTGCTGCTCAACCTCTCCATTTTTGATAAAAACAAAATCCTGATTATGTCATCGGGAGCGATTGACGCCATTATCAGAGTACTAATTGGAGGGAAGGCGATGGAGGCGCGGGAGAATGCTGCTGCTACACTATTTAGTCTGTCAATACTGGATGAATGCAAGTTGGCGATAGGTGGGCGGGAAGATGCGGTGGCGGGGCTAGTGGGGCTACTGAGGGAGGGGACGACAACGGGGAAGAGAGATGCGGCAATGGCGCTGTTCAATTTGGCAGTTTACGGGCCGAATAAGGTAAGGGTGGTGAAAGCAGGGGTGGTGAAGGTGTTGGTGGATCTTCTAATGGACGATGAGGCGGGTGTCACCGACGATGTGCTGGCTGTGCTGGCTCTGCTAATTGGGTGTGAGGAGGGGATAAGGGAGATAAGGGAGAACATGGTGGTGGAGGGGGTGTTGGTGGAATTGTTGAGATTTGGATCGGAGAAGGGGAAGGAGAATTCAATTGTTGTGTTGTTGGGTTTGTTTAAAGATGGAGGGGAGGAGATGGGAAGGAGGTTGTTGATGAATCCAAGGAGTGTATCTTCACTTCAGGGTTTGGTGGCTACTGGTTCTCCAAGGGCAAAGAGGAAGGCTGATGCTCTACTTAGATTGCTTAATAGATGTTTACAGTCTAATTTTGCATGTGTTTGAGAAAAGTTGCTGCCTTTGGCATTTCATACTAATTTTGGAGGTAGGCTGTGCGATTGGGAGAGAAGCTCAATGAGGAAGAACCTGGTAGCATAATTTAAATAGAATTTAGTTACAAATTTAATGTAAATCCAATCATATATTAAAAAAAAAAATCAAACCCAACTTTCTGTTAAATCGAATCCTGCTATGTCTAGTTTAGGATAAAAATCCTGATTAAATTGGATTGTGAGACGGATTTAAGAACTTCTGCTGTCATTTGTGAGTTCATCGCCTTAAGAACTTTCTTGGGTTGTGATGGCAGAACTTTCTTGGGTTATGATGGCAGTCTATTACCCCCATTATTAATCCTATTTCAGCCAAACAGCACCCAAGACAGCTTTTTTTATTCATTTATTCAACACGGTAGATCAGTTTTCTTCTTCTTTTTTTTTTTTGGTTAATGAAACTAGATTGTGTCAATGAGTCAAAATTTGTTCATCAAGATGCACAAAATAGTGGCATTTACGAACAACTTGCATATGATATCCTTAAATGAGGAATCTGCTTTTAAGAAATCGACTGTCTTACTTTTTTGCTAGATTTTGGACACTTGAGCTACTCCAATTAAATTGTGCATCCATTTCTTAAATATATATATATATATATATTTTAATGCTGAACTAGCCATTAATGAAGGCTAGAGTTATAAAAACCCCAACAAAATTCTTCCTCCGTTCTCCCCTCTTTTCTCATATCTTCCTCTTTTTCATCTATATAATTTTCAAACATTTTTTCAATTAAATTTATTTAACAAAATTATTAAATTTATTTTTCATAAATTAATTTTAAAGAATACTTAATATTGAAAATATGAATTATTTTTCATAAACATATATTTTATTGATTAAATTTAAGTTTGAATGTGACTAATTTAATTTTAATTAAAATATACTTAATCTTGGCTTTCATTAAAATTTTATTAAGCAAACTGGCTCACTGCATAACAAGTTGAGTTGAGATGAGTTTAAATCTGACCCATTAGCTCGCTAAGTGTAGCTCGAGAGCTATTTAGTGAGTTGAGTCCGATCCATTTCACTAATTATTGTTATGTATTTTGTTTTTGCATAAACAAAATTTTGTTAATATAGTTTTCACGATTTAGAAAAAAACATTATATATATATATA
>NW_018164820.1:754573-755396 GCF_001263595.1 Phalaenopsis equestris
ATATATATATAATAATAATAATAATAATAATAATTAAATGCATTAATAAGTTGAAATCACAAACAAAATAGCACACCCATACATATTATTTAAAACATAACAGAATACAACTTTTAAATTAACATTAGTGTTTTAATTTGCATCATCATGATATAGCATCAATTCAGGATCTATAATGATTATGAGCTCGAAGTGGCCACTCTCGCAGATGTTGTTCCTGTGTGACCTCATCAATGACATCCTCTACATCATGTGGTATGACTACTTGACTAAATTACGTAAGTATATGTGGTTGTTGTGGTAGTGATCAAGCTGACATGCAATACTTTCATGTATATTGTGGTATAATAGGTACAGTATTGGGTTTCATCATAGAATGAGTTATTAGGAGGAAGTATGTTGGTGTATGTGGCTGCGTCGAGCAACACGGCGGTTCCCTGTGCTATGACTGATTGAATGAAGATTATTGTGCATATGAAGGAGCAATGCTTGGGCATTCAACATTTGTAATGCTAATGAACATGTATATCTCCCAGGATGTTGATCTATGTAAGTAGATTACTTCGGGTTATAAAACATGATAAGATAAGGTGGTGTTGGTGCACAAGTATCATATCTTTCATATTGACCTCCACACTTATCATCTGTGATAGACATGTTCCGACCGATGGCACTACATAATTTTTCAATTTGAATTATTGCATGTTCAATAGCGTTTTCATCAACTCTTCCAAAAGAACTGATGCAACGCCTTCTCTAATTCAAGAAAATAGGTGTGTTGTAAAAATTTTAAATATATATATATATATATATATAGCGCGGC
>NW_018164820.1:755423-768250 GCF_001263595.1 Phalaenopsis equestris
TATATATATATATAATAAGAATAAGACTTAAAAAATTGAAAAAATTTATAATAACTGAAAATAAAATTTAAGTCTAACCAACATCCTTTCCCCAGGTGCTATATGATGGTATGGAGTGGGTGGTTCAATTGGTGACTTCAGTAAGTATAGCAATTCCCACGAAATGTACCAATTCAAGTATCAATTGAGCCGATTTTCATTGCCCTCATCAATATTACCCTCTCCTACAACAAATGAATGCATTTTCTTTCATAACTGAATATAAAATCAATAAAAATCAACCTAATCTATGTTAGCTTTTCCCCTACCATTCACTCTAAATCCAAGCTCCATCAACTCCATGTATGTTTATGCATTTATAGCTCCAAATTGCTTTATCATACAGTTTGATAAATGTCACTCAACTCGTCCCCAATTGATAAGTAGTGCGTCAGACTTCCAAATTGCTACTCCAAATGTTCATCAACTTGAAGTATTTTCTAAAAATTATAGGGCTCCCAAATATCTGCGTAAATTTTTCTGTTAAAGTTTTGGAATATTATAAGTTAAATTAATTTTGGGAATGTTCAATGATGATAACTATACTAACTTCACTTTATAGTAACATGTAAATTGGACTTCAACCTTATTTGTGAAGAGTATATCTTCTACCAACTCATCTCGAATGTAACATTCTTGAAATATTGTTATATTCTCAAAAGGACCATAAGAATCAATATTTTAATCCAACTTTTGTGTCGTTCGACAGTAATAAAAAAAAAATCATTTGTAGACATCATTTGATCAATCAAATGTGAGTTAACGGGTGCCTATTTTTGTATTAGTTAATGTCCTAAAAAAATTGATTATCTAATTCTATGGTGTTCTCAATCTCTTAAAAAAGCATCATTATATATATCACTAGAGTTTCACTAGATTGACTGTCAATTATATTATAGTCCTTAGAAATTCTGTTGACTAAAACGTCTATATTAGCCTATTAAATGTGTCACTAAAGTGTTGTGTCGATGTGCTCGCCGTATTTGTTTTGACTTGTTGAACCATGTTTCTAACAAAATAAAGATAATTATCTGAAAATATTAGTAAGTGATGCAGACTTAAGAGAAAAAAGTTAAATTGGCACAATTTTTATACGTATTGATACGTGCGCCATTCTCAAGTTCTATGGATGTCGAAACTCCGTGTCAAATTATTGTTCTAACATAGTTTGGTTCATAAAGGGGAAGAGAAACAATTTCAACATAAATAATCAATGACTTGCTATTGCCATTTTTAATAATTTATGTGATCTCATCATCATTAACATGCATTACAATGATTTTATCGTCTACTGGAAAACAACACACTGTTTACTATGAAATTTATGCTATCATAATTTAATGATTGAAGAATTTCTGTCTTCAACTTTCGAGCGTAGTCTCCCTCAAAATACGAAGCGGACGTGTCTTGCCGCCAACATACTTTGGAACAGACTTTTCAGAAAGAGTTAAGAACTCCATCATAATGTATCATCAATGTTGTTGCTTATTCAATCATTGTATGTTATTTCCCGAATAAAAATATAAATGTATATTTTTTTTTCAGGATTAAACATAAAATAATAAATAAATATTTTATAGTTTAATCATAATTGGGATCACAACTACTAATAACTAATTTTTATTTATTTTTAATAAAAACTATTTAGCCATTGCTGCTGTTTAAAACATTACTAACGATCGATTTTCTTATTTTATTGAACCCTATGCAATTTAATTAAAGTATTAATATGTTGACTTTCAAAATTTGCTCTAAAGATATTAAAATTTTATGGATTGGATTGAAGTGTTCAATATAATTTAGATGTCTAAATAAAATATATATTTCCAATGGTTTATATTTAATTGTACATGTCTAAAATAATAAAAACAAACAAATAATTTTATTCATGCAAAACAAAAACTAAACAATTATATATATATATATATATTTATATACATTGATTTATTTAAATAAATAAATCAACGTATATATATATATATATACACACACACACAAAAGTTGTTATTTAATATCACCTTGACAAACAATTTGTGGCCCGCACAATTTAATCTCATTAAAAAAAAAATTAATGTGCCGTCTTGCATAAATGAATACAGAGCCGATCTGTCTTCATAAGTAGAGAAAACAGTTCTTTACCGGCGCCATTGGGCGGATATCTTCGTTCACTTTCGCCGGCAATCACAGCCCCGCCGGAGCAACTTCGCCTAAACATTCTAGTTTCCTATCCGCTGCTGATTTGAGATCTGTCAGACTTTGTTTCGGACAAATCGACGGTGTCTGATATGTCGCCTGAAAGCGGCACGCTTGTCCATGATATCTTCTCGGCGGGTCTGACGTTGGGGGTGGTCTTAGGGTTGCTCATATTCTGGGGGGAGATAGCGAAGAGGAGCTTTTTTGAGCAGGTCTGCCCTCTGTGTCCCATTGTCTGAGCTTCATTTTGTGCTGCACATTCCTCTTTGTTTTGAATTTAGCTTGATTTTTTATTTTCTATGATGTGGATTTGGTGTAATGGTAACGGTTGCTTTTTTCGTTGAGCTGATTTAGTGCACAATATAGAATTGGCTCTCTTAAGAATGACTAATTAGCATTTTACTAACCTTTATTTATAAGTATGAGGATATCAAATATATAATTACATGTTTGTTACTATTTTTTTATGGGGGCGTTATAAGATATTTCAGGTATAATATAAATGAGTATATGACTAGATCACCCTATTTTTGACCTGCTCGGATCGATAGTCATTGGGTCGGCAAGATCCGCTCAGTCGACTCTGTTGAGTTGGGGCAGTTTTTGGGCTTAACCTGTCTTTCAGTTGTCTGAATATTCGCTTGTTCGGTTTGAGTTAGCCGGTCAACCACTTTGTTTTGGATATCGACTATCAACCCCTATATGAGGCGCTCTTGTTTCAGGGATGTGTTTAGATTGTCGAGCAGAGGGTGAATCGACGTAATATGATAGGTAGCTCACCTCAAGGTGAGAGGTTCATTTGAGTTCTTGTGGAGTATGTCGTAATGAGAACCTTCGAACTCGTGAGGAGTCTTTGGGGGCTCTCTTGAGGTGATTGGTATTGTTGGGATAAAAGTTAGGATGATGCTCTATCTTGACAAGAAAGATCTTGATCTTCGTCTTGGGTGGCCTCCGTTCGATTGACTTCAAGTCTTGACATAGAAGAATTGTAGTTGATCAGTCAGGTTTTGTAGCCTTATGGCGATGTGGCTCTGAGCCTTCACTTTGCGTGTCTTCCCTGACAATTCTTTTTTGTCTCTTGGCTAGTTGAATTTCTTTGAGATTGGTGATGACGTATTGCTGACATACATATTTAGTTTCCTGATTCTCTTTCTCCTTGAATGTCATACTGCAATAAGAATACGAGAAATTTATGCAAAAAAAGGACATTCATTTATTTAATAATAAGTACTTTAATAACTGAATTATCTGGATTTTTGTGTCCACGACTTTTTATAAATAGGACATATTTAGCACTTTCACTATTCATATTATTAAGACGTGACAAGGATTTCTCGAATGAAGCCGTTACTGAGGACATACTAGGAAAAGCCTTCAAGACTTCTGCATTGAGGTTCCACTTTGAGAGGGAGCTTGAGAAGAAGAAGCGATCAGAGGGCAGCAGCTATGCTGAAGGTGAGAATAAGGGGCTGGAGAGAGGTAGTCTCCTCAGGGTTGAGAAGAAGTTCGACGAAGAAAATAGAGCAACAAAAGAAAGCCGGCTCAAGGGTACAAAGAAACCCGTGGTAACAAAGAGGTCGGCGAAAGGAGATCGGCTTGAAAGTGTGAGGCGAGTTAAGTAACTCACTTACATGAAGAAGCGGGAGGAAGATCCTAGAGATGAGGTTGCGTCATCTGACTCGTTGACCATTCTTCGACAAAAGGATGGAGGCAAGTAGGACGAATCGCCTGCTAGTGTGCCAGCTTGTTCTCTTATTGCAATTTGCGATCAGCTGATTGACCTGCCTGCTCAGGGAATGACAGGAGTTTCTCTGCCTAAGGACCAAAGCACTCCTATTCTGAAATTAGGTCTTGAGAGAGAGGCCACGAGTGCTCCAAAAGACCAAGGGGCTGCAACTCGGGAAGCAGGCCTTGGGAGAGAGGTCGCGAGCACCCCACAACACTAGGGTGTTACGATTCTTAAAATATTCTTTGGGAGAAGGATTGCAAGCGGCTCGCAAATGCCTGACGAGTCATTTTTCATTCCGGTGGTCCGAATCGGACCGAGCCCTAGGTATGTGGAGATGATCTCCTATGGTTAGACATCTCTTTTGTGCAATAATGTTTTAAAAATATTATTTAATATTTATTTATTATAATTGTATGGGATAATATTGTTATGCATAATGAATAAAAAAAATAAAAAATTTCAACTAACTATTATATATTTATATAAATTTAGAAATGTTTATAAATCTTAATTTAAGAAATTATAATTAACATATTAGTTAAATAACAAAAATATTACTTATATATTTAGAATCAGTTGATGGGTAATTAATATTATAATTAACGGCTTTAGTATTGATTTTTGCATTATGAGACTAAATTTGTTTCATTCACCAATCCCCTTTTCTTTGTTAATAGTAGTTTATATATTTTTATCTTTTTTAGCTTTATTTTTTTTTCTTTAATTTTTTTTGCACATCAATTTTCATTCTAATGAGTAAAAAAAAAAAAAAAATTGTCACACATTTTCAAGATAGATTTAATTAATAGAAAAATAATTCTTGATAAATTTAAATGTGAATATCACTCATAAATTCTTAAATTTTTTTTCCATGTAGACTGCCATCAAATATAAAATAATAATAATTCCTACTTAACTTTCTGATTTAAGTTAAAAAAAATTTAATGTTTTGATTCATGCAAAAAATTAGGTCTTAATTCTCCTATAAAAAAACTATTTATTTATCTTTGATCCAATTTTAAATAATCACTTAGAATATTTTAAAATTATTTTTATTAAAATAAATTAAATTGTTATATTTATTAATGAACTTCTATAGCATTTAAAAATAACTCATATTATATAATTTTATTGATCTAGATTATAATATTAATTACTCACTAATTAATTTATACTTTTTAAGTTATATTATTATTACTTAATTAATATAATATTTTTAATTAATTAAATTAAAATTCAAAAATGTTTCTAATTTTAAATAAATTTATTATTTATATAAAATTATACACACAAATATTTTCTAAAACTATTATAAAAAATAAAAATATTAAAAAATATTTAATAGGAGTGAGGAGGCCGTGCTCGAGCTAGTTGTGCCCTGGGGAGAAGACAAGGGTTTCAAACTACGAACTTAAGTTTTTGAGAAAATATTATATCAGGACTCCTAATGTAATTTGTAATCAATGATAGTATGCCATGTGTTTAATGAGCCCCAGTGTAATAGAGTGACGTTAAGGGGGGTGTTAGAAGTACTTGACATGTTTGAACTCCGAATCCATATAGAGCGCTGATGTAATAATTTTTCCAGAAATTTTAAATAGGTGGGCCGCACGTCGAGATACCAGCGGCCATCCGGCCGCACGAGCTGCACGGTGATGTGGCCGGATCATCGCCGTTCTCTGGACATGCGGTTCACTTGACGTAGAGATCGCAGGAGAGAGTTGAGTTGGTCTGCGGTTTAGTAGTGGCGGCTAGCCCGGTGAGAACTGGTTTGAGGAGCGGAAGGCCGGGGAAATGGAGTCTGTGGAGCTGATGGGGTGGAGTGTGATGAGAACAGAGGGAGATGGTGGAATTAGGTGGTCGGCTAGATTGGCGAGGAAGCGAAGCGCTGTTGAGTCGATTAAGGTGCGGGTGAGCAAATCGAGGGCACGGAGCGGGTATCAGGCGTGACTTGCTTGCGGGCTGGAGATTTGAGTGGGGGATTGCTGCGGTACTGTGAGGCTTGAGTGAAAATGAGTGAGGCAGGCGTGCTCGCATTCACTGTGCCGAGGGGAGAAGATAGGGTTTGCGTGGCGTGGGTGGAATAGATTTACGAACTTTGAAAGTTCAGAGAAAGAAAAGAAGAGGAGAACAGAATTGAAACAATAAAATAATATTTTATTATATTTAACGTTAATAAAGATAACTTAATCATGTTAAATCCTTGATATAAAAGCTAACATTACAGTGCCCTTTGAGTCATAGCTCAGTTCGACGATCCAGGGCGCGGCTTAGAGGCTGGAGTTTGAAGCAGAAGATGAGATGCTGAAACCTGAAGTTGCTACTACATCTTCTGAGGAAAAAATGTGACGTAAAATTGCTACAATACCTTCTGAGAGTCAGATCCGCCATATAAGTTCGATTACCCCTTTTAAAGTTGAGTATCAAATATTTAGATTGTCATCTTGTTTGTATTATCATGATGTCTTTTTGCTGTAAGAACTTTTATGAAAATAGTTGCTGACTGGTCTTTTGTCATTATTTGTTTGAGAATTATATGCTTGAGTTTGATGTGATCTCTTATAAAGTGATAATCCATCTCAATATGCTTTATTCTTGCGTGGAATACAGGGTTATGAGCAAGTGTCATAACTAAGGTATTGTCCCTGTAGAACTTGGAGGTAGTTACAGGCGTGCTGGTAAGTTCGTGACGTAGTCTTTATAACCAAAGGATACTTGTAGTTGTAGTTGCGAGAGCTCTATATTATGCTTTTGTGGAAAGTCTTGTAACAGTGATTTGTTTTTTTTAACTTACTAGATAATTAAAATTGCACCAATGCAAATGCAAAGACTTGTAGTTAATTTTCTATCTTCTTTATTACTAGCCCAATTGACATCTGCATAAGCAGTTAAAGAAATTGGTTCAACAGTAATAAGGAGATCATGATTGGGAGTGTCGTTAAAGTATCTTAGAAGTCATTTGAAAAGTTAGTAATGATTTATATTTGGATTATACATATATTGACTCAATAAATTACTAGTGAATATTATATCGGGTTGAGTAACAGTGAGGTCTTGTAAAAAAAACTAATGAGATGTCTATAGTATTGCAGATTTGAAATAGATGATGATGGAATGATATTTTGGTGTGATTGAAGTGAAAAATGCGTTAAATAGGTTTAGACTGAAGCATACCTGTATTGACTAAAAGTTTAGAGAGATAATTAGTTTGATGTAAAAAAAATCTAGTTATTTATTTGCGAACCGAGAAAGTAAGAGATGACAAAGCTGTTTTAAATTAAATTATTGCCTAATGTTTAAATTAACGTATTTATAACATTCAGAGAGTTTCCAATGATGAGAATATCATCAACATATACAAATAAATATATGTGAGTATTATTATGATGATAAATAAGTAATGAATGATCATAAATATCCACTTTAAATTTTTCTGTGTATAAGAAATTGCAAAAAGTTTGAATATAATTGCCTCTATGTTTGTTTGAAGTCATATATTGTTTTGTTTTACTTACATAAATATTGAGGGTAATGAGTGTCTATAAAACTAGGAGGTTGAGACATGTATATTATATCTTCTAGTTTGTCATATAAAAATGCATCAGATATATCAAGTTGTTATATGTCCTAATGTTCAATATTAGCTAAAGTAATAAGTATACGAATAATATAGAATTTTGTTACATGGCTAGAAGTTTCTCGATAGTGAATACCTTGTTGTTGTTTAAAGCCTTGAGCTACCAACTGAGCTTTGTAATGAGCGATGCATCTATTGGTATGTTGTTTGATCCGTAAGGATCATTGCAACCTTTTGAGGAGAAGGTGACACAAGGGTTCATGTCTCCTGTGATTGAAGGTTAATGAATTCTTTCAACATAGCCTTTCTGCTATGTTAGTGTTGATGTGCTTGTTTAATTGTGGTGTGTCAGAAAGTGTGTAATATAAAAGTGCGATAGTATTTTAGGGTTTATTTTTTCTTTTTTGTGTGCGTGTAATCATATGATGAGATTTGGTGCATGGTTATGGAAAAAATGTAGAAGTGGGAGGTATAACACTTGTGGAACATGAGAGGAAGATGTAGTATTAGTTGTGTTGACTGATATTGGTGATAGAGGAGATGTTGAACTTGAATTATTCAGGATATTTGCAGTGAATTGGTGTGATAGTGAAGTTTGAGAGGAAGAATTTATAGTGAAAATATACATTAAAAGAGAAGGTGGATATAAAAAAAAAATGATTATATCAGCAGATGAGAAAGATTGAGTTTTCTTAAAAGGAAATGTTAACTCATTGAATGAAACATGTTTGGAGACAATAATGCAGTTTTAATGAATATCATAATACTAATATTCTTTGTGTTGGTGGCTGTAAGCCACAAATATATAGAGAGGTGTATTGAGACTAAATTTATGATGCGTAGATGGTGGTTGCCATGAGAAACAGACACAACCAATTTCTTTAGATTTTAATATTCAGTAGGGATTTTGAATAGAAGCTGAAATGAAGATTTGTTGTAAGTATTATGAGAAGATAATCTATTAATGAGATATATGATAGTATGCACAATTGTCATCCAAAATTTGGGTGGTAAGCTGAAATGAAGATTAGTTGTAAGTATTTGAGAAGATAATCTATTAATGAGATATATGATAGTATGCACAACTGTCATCCAAAATTTGATTGGTAAAGAGGTTGTGTTGAGAAGAGTTCTAGCGATTTTTATAATGTGGTGATTTTCTTTAGTCATCCCATTTTATTCTGCGTGTGAATAATTATATTAGTGTGATGTCATGATTTTGCAAGTATGTTTATAGTTGAATAGATTTGTATTCAACATTTCCATTAGATCTTAAATATTTGATATGTTTATATTGTTGATTTACTAGTTTATGGCGATTAATAAAATAAAGTGACACTTTAGATTTAAAGTATAAAAGAAAATATCAATAAAAACAAGTGTAAACATATATGAAAGTATTGTAATATTTACAACTATTAAGAGAGGGCTATGAAAGAGACTCCAAGCATCTGAGCATAACTTTTCCAACAATGCGTATTTAGTGGTACTAACACAACAATTTATGGCTTTTATTTTTTAACATTCATGATTTGCTGAAGTGTTTTTTTGGATTTATAGGTGAGGGTGCTGTTTTGCAATGTGATGAATGTCTTTGGAGTGTGGATGACCAAGCCTGTTATGCAATCTCATAGGATTGATGGTGACCATAAGAGCGATAAGGGGATATAATTCTTTATTAATTTGACTATTGAGTAATATTGGTTTCTTTGTGCTGTGACCCTGTATAGTAAACCCATTAGCATGAAAAGTAATTGAATGATTATTATTTGGAACAAATTTAGAAATTGAAAGTAAATTATGAGGGATGTGAGAGTAAGCTTATGATCCGATGTAAGAAATAAATCATTTCCTTTATGTGAAATTTCTATTGTTTTCCCATTTCCAATTGTGACTTGGCCGGATCTATTTTAAGGTATGAGTTGCTGCATATTTTCTATATATGAGGTTAAATGTGTTGTAGTACCTATATTAAGAACCCAATCTTATTTCTTTGGAGTTATTATGGTATTGAGAGTTGTGGCTAGAGTAGTGACGGAGTGTTTGTATTGAAGATTGACCCTGTGTGAACACTGAGCTGCAAAATATCATTTCTTGTTGCAAATTTGACACAAAATTGTTGACTTGTTTGGTTCGGTGCTGATGTTGAATAGAGACTTGGTATGTTGTGAATTCTTGGTGGGGAATCTGGGCTTGGAATATGAATTTTATGTTTTGTAGGAGAGCAGTGCTGTTGTTTGAGTAGATTTGAGATTTTCATTGGCAAGATTGCTTTCCTTACTATGAAGTAAGGAGTAGAAATCTTCAAAAACATTGTGGTTTAACCGTGTTCTTATAACGGTTTAAAGCCTTGGTAACTTGAAGGAAGACCATTTAATGTGTACAAGATTATGTCTTCATTATCTATCTTTAATCCTGCAGCTGCATTGTTATCTATAGTGTTCTTGATACTTGTAAGATATTGAGTCGTGGTATGAGTCCCCATGTTGATATTTTTAAATTCATTTTTAAGTAGTATAACTCTTGAACGATTTGTTGATTGAAACTTTCTTTCTAAGGTGGTCCAAATGTTTATTGTGTTGGTTAAGTGAAGAATATATGATGAAATAGAGAGTGAAATATTAGAAAAGATGACTGCTGCCAGATTCTGATTAACAAGTTTCTATAGAGCATAATCTAGATTTTCATTTTGTGCTCCCATGGTTTTTTGTTGAAATCTTTGGGGCAGTGAGATGATATTATCTAAAAAGAATCAAAACCATTAACAAGAAAGAGTTTCTGAATTTGTGCCTTCCATATTGCATAATTTTCAATTGCCAGCGATGTTTTGTCATATTCTTGATGTGTTACTTCAAGAATTTCAATGTTGCTGGAATATGCATTTCTTTCATTTTATTGAGCGTGTTTTGAGACTGTTAAATGAGACGACGAAAGATAGAATGATGAATCCATGGATCTTTGATGTTGTTAGGTTAACAACTCTGATACTATAAAAATTAAGAAAAAGAAGAGAATAGAACATACTTAAAATAACAAAATAATTTTTTATTCTATTGAACATTATTACATGATGTCTTATACATTGACTTTACAATGAACAACTTTTTATTTATTGATAATTGTTACACATATAATTTAACCATTCTATACCCTTAATATAAAAGCTAACATTACAATGCCCTTCGAGCCCTAGCTTAGCTTGATGATCTAGAGAGTGGCTTAGAGACTAGAGTGTGGAGAAGAAGAGGAGATGCCGACACCTGAAGTTGCTACCACACATTCTAAGGAAATCCGAGACCTAATTCTGCTACCACATCTTTTAAGAGTCAGATCCTCCAGATAAGTTATATTACTACGAACTGAGGGTTTCCAATGTATCCAGCGACACTGAGGCTTGGGACGCAGCATTAGTCGGTATTTTTAATTTTATTTTGACTGATCGGATAGGACGAGGCCAACGACGCTATAATACCTTTGAGCTGAGGCAGACTGGATTTTAGGGAGACAAAACTATAAATCCCTTCAAATCAAATTTTCAAGTTTTGTCTCTATATAAATCCCTTCAAATCAAATTTTTAAATTTTGTCTCCTTCAAATCCAGTCAACTATTGAACAATTAATATCTGATAACTTGTCAATTCTTTCTCGTCTACTCAACAAGATAAGTTGACAGGACAATTCCGGCTTGAAGGTATTATATATATATATATATATATATATATATATATATTATTTTCTTCTTTGAGCTCATCTCTCATTGCAAAATTTTTTCATATGATTTGAAATGCATATTGTTGTCTCATGTGAGGGCAAATTTTGTACTTTTGTTTTTATGTGGGGGATTCAAATAAGATGGGTGTTTTAATAGACAATTCTTTCATTTCAGATATGGCGATGTAGTTTATTTTGCCAATGGAAGATGTTGGAGCAATTTTAACTGCAATCAAGATAAATTCTAGTCTGATTTGCATTATGTCCCATATACTTGTCATTTTATTTGTTTGGCCATTTGCTCATGTGAGGGTTTATTTTTGGGTAATTTGGATGCTCCAAATATATTGGCATATCTGTTTTATGAACATGCAATGTCTCGAGTGGGTTTGGGTAGATTTTTTTGTCTTTTTAACCGGGCGACTTGACGGATAATATGACCATTTTTCCTAGCCGATTTCAATGTTTTGGACTTGCCCATTAAGTTTTGTTTTGTGAAATGAGCAACGTTTAGTTTCCTTTAATTTAGGTTGTTATTTTGATCCCCAATTAATGAACTAAGGTAAAAGGACAATTTTGTAATATGACACCGCCACCTACTACATCTCACATGATGAGGCTTAGAAGAGCAAGGGAAGAAATCTTAAGGGTGTGAGGCTTATGAGAGAAAAGGAGAAGATATCTTGAGCTACCACATAGGAGGAGAGAATAGCTATAGAGTTAGAGAGGAGGAGAGCATCTTGAGGCCTTGTATCAAAGTGTCGCTTGAGAGGGAGGCCATCGAAGGAAGATGAGGGCTCATATCTATGTATAAGCTATGTATTCTCCATTTCTTTTGCCTTAGTGAACTATTTGATTGATTCCCTCCCGTGGACGTAGATCCAGTTGGATCGAACCACGTAAACGATCTGTAGCTTGTGTTCTTTACGTTTCATTTTTATGTCAGGAAGTACATATTTCTCAACAATTGGCGCCGTCTGTGGGAAGATCCATACTTCTTGGCTAGAGGTGTCTGCGTAAAGGTGTTCGCGGCCAGCGACGAAAAAGAGGAGTTCGACATTCACGAACAGAGGAGCAAGCGGATCGTGTCGCAGACAGCCGAATCGCGACAGATTCGGAGAGCAGTGAAAGCTTTGATCGACTGGATTAGCATCGCAGGTTGTGCGGTTCGGCGAGACGGAGGAGGAACTGCCCGTGAAGGAGCAGAGGAAGGCGGGTTGTTCGGTCCGTGAAGGGGCAGATCTCGCAAAGGAGGAGGATTTCCGCGACAGCTAGCACGCCACGATACAGAAACACGCCGCGACAGCTCTCAGAATTCATTAGGTGCTCAACAAAGCGGACTTCACACGTTATTGGGGATCAAGTCACAATAATGGGTTCCGCCAAATTCGACATCGAGAAATTCAACGGTAATAATGATTTCGGTCTATGGAGAGTAAAAATGAGAGCTCTATTGGTTCAGCAAGGTGTTGCAGAAGCCTTGCAAGGGTCGGCGGCATTGCCGGCTGACATGACCGAGAAGGAGAAGATCGGCATGCTGGACAAGGCTCACAGTTTGATAATCCTGAGCCTGGGCGA
>NW_018164820.1:769556-770633 GCF_001263595.1 Phalaenopsis equestris
GTCCATCATAGATGACTATACCAGGAAGGAATGGGTTTTTCATCCTTAAATCAAAGGATGAAGCTTTTCAGAGGTTCAGGGACTGGCTAACTGTCACAGAAAATAAGATGGAAACCAAGCTGAAGCACTTGAGAACTGACAATGGCTTAGAGTACTGTTCAAAGCATTTTGAGGAGCTGTGCAGGAGGAAGCGCATCAAAAGACACAAGACAGTCCGGAACACTCCTCAACAGAATGGTCTGACTGAGAGGATGAACAGGACTCTCCTAGAGAGAGTGAGGTGCATGCTGCTAAATGCAGGTCTACCCAAAAGTTTCTGGGGTGAAGCCGTGTCAACCGTCTGCTATCTTATCAACAGATTTCCATCAACTGCTATCGATATGAAGACACATTCGGAGATGTGGTACGAGAAACCAGGTAACTATGATAATCTCAAAGTTTTTAAAGTTTTTGGATGTACTGCATAGCATATGCTCATATTAGACAGGATAAGCTGGAAGCAAGGGCCCTGAAGTGCATTTTCATTGGATACCCACCTAGAACCAAGAGCTACAAACTCTGGTGCTTAGATCAACAGAAATGGATCATCAGTAGAGATGTGACATTCGATGTGTCCAAAATGGCGAATCTGTATAGCCATGCTGCCAAAAACATCATCACCAAGGAGGATTTTTCAATTGAGGTGGAGCTGCAACAACAACGAACTTTGACAGATCAAAGGACTGTTGTGAACGATCAGGATGAAGTGGCAGAGGAGCAGCAAGTGATTGAGCCAGAAAGAAGACCTGATGACTACAGCTTGGTAAGGGACAAACAAAGAAGAAATATCAGACCGCCAGAGAGATACGACCATGCAGATATAATCTCATATGCTTTAAGTGTTGCCGAAGAGATAGAAGAAGCAGAACCGAGCAACTACAAGGAAGCCCTAAAGAGCAAGGAAAGACTCAGGTGGGAAGAGGCAATGAATGAGGAAATGGCTTCTCTGATGAAGAACAAAACCTGGGAACTTGTAGATCGACCAAAGAACAAACGAGTGGTTGGTTGCAAGTGGATCTTTAAGAAGAAAGAAGGCAC
>NW_018164820.1:770787-771130 GCF_001263595.1 Phalaenopsis equestris
TGTTAAGACTGCATTACTGCATGGAGAGCTTGAAGAAACCATTTACATGGATCAGCCAGATGGGTACTGCACACCTGAGACAAAGGACAAAGTTTACTTGCTGAAGAAAGCTTTATATGGACTGAAACAAAGCCCTAGACAATGGTACAAACGATTTGATGAGTTCATGCTAAAGATCGGATTTGTCAGATGCAGCTACGACAGTTGCGTGTACATGAAGTGACAAGACGGTGAAATAAGTACATACTTGCTTCTTTATGTGGATGATATGTTAGTAACCAGCAGAAGTAGGGAGGAAATCCAGAAGATCAAATGTATGCTCAATTCTGAATTTGACATGAAG
>NW_018164820.1:771296-772172 GCF_001263595.1 Phalaenopsis equestris
GTACATGGAGGGTGTCCCTTATGCCAGCAGGGTTGGTAGCATCATGTATGGGATGATCTGCAGCAGACCAGATTTGGCCTACACCGTCAGCATTGTAAGCAAGTTCATGGCAAATCCAGGACAGACTCACTGGGAAGCACTAAAATGGATCCTGAGGTACCTGAGAGACACTACAAACCTTGGTATACTCTTTAAAAGGCAGGAAGACAAAGAAGAAAAGGTAGTTGGTTTCGTGGACTCCGATTATGCAGGAAGCATTGACACCAGGAAGTCACTGACCGGATTCATTTTCACTGTCTTTCTCCCAGTAGGTGGGAAGCCAACCCTCCAATCCGTTGTGGCCCTCTCAACAACAGGGCCGAATACATCGCTGTGACTGAAGCAATCAAGGAAGCTATGTGGCTAAAGGGCATGGCTGAAGAGCTTGGGATACATCAGAAGGTGATAAATGTGTTTTGCTACAACCAAAACACCATTCACCTAACCAGAAATCAGGTATTTCATGAAATATCCAAGCATATAGATATAAAGCTTCATTTTGTGAGGGATGTCGTTGTCAAGGGTACAATAGTAGTGGAGAAGATACCTACTGAAGAAAATCCTGCTGATATGTTCACCAAGGTGCTACCGACAGCTAAGTTCAGACACTGTCTGGACTTAGTAAACTTCACCAAGGGCTGAGGTCCTCTCAGGGGCCAGTTGGAGGGAATCCTTACTTCGAAGCTTCTCAATTGAGGGTCAAGGTGGAGAATTGTTATTTTGACCCCTAATTAATGAACTAAGGTAAAAGGGCAATTTTGTAATATGACACCGCCACCTACTACATCTCGCCTACCGCTCATCTACCTCCCACCTACCGCTCTCTTCCTTCTATAA
>NW_018164820.1:772203-798438 GCF_001263595.1 Phalaenopsis equestris
AGGGTGTGAGGCTGTGAGGCCAGCAAGAGAAGAGATCTTAAGCTACCACAAAGGAGGAGAGAATAGTTAGAGAGCTAGAGAGGAGGAGAGCATCTTGAGGCCTTGTATCAAGGTGTCGCTTGAGAGGGAGGCCATAGAAGGAAGATGAGGGCTCATCTCTTTGTATAAGCTATGTATTCTTAATTTCTTTTGCCTTAGTGAACTATTTGATTGATTCCCTCCCGTGGACGTAGATTCAGTTGGATCGAACCACGTAAACGATCTGTGTTTGCTTGTGTTATTTGCGTTTCATTTTTATGTCAGGAATTACATATCTCTCAACATAGGTGGAGACATTTTCTTTAGTTGAAGTAGAGGCATTTTGAATTCGATTTGTGTGGCGTTGCAAACGTCGTCCGCATTTTTTGTTTTGTTTGATCAAATTATTAACGATAGTTTTTTCTTAGCAATTGAAGCTCCAAACATGCAAACCAATCCATTTAGTGACATGAGCGATATTTGAATGATTTAACTCTATATGATATTTCTCGATATCAATTTGTTCGATGCGGTTGTCCCCTATTTTCATCATGCTTGATTGAGCTAAGTTATGGAATAGATATGGAGGCCAACATTAATTTGAACTTTCAAGGATCCATCATGATCTCTTTATTTTCCATCTCAAATCTAAGATGATGATTTCTCTATGAATTCACACTTCTTTAGGTTAACACTTAACATGTAATTGCTATTGTTGTAGTAGATGGAAACTCTTTCCTCGAATGTTTTAAATGCTCTTCCCATGATTTTGTTTAAAAAATTCTTACATATATGGCCATAAAACATCATTCATCAACCTTATGAATGGATGTGGGGTGTTATAAAGTCTGAATGGCATGACCACATAGTTGTACACCTTGTGTAGTCTTGCGAGTAGTCTTCCATATGCTCATTTCATTACTACATACTTAATGTTAACCACATTTGAGATCTTGTTTGCCCAAAATTATGGTACACTTTTGTTGATCTAACAAGTTGTTAATGAACAATAGTTGATGATAGTTATTTACCATTATTTTGTTGAGAAGGTGGTCAACACATAGTCTATATGTGCTATTCTTTTTTGGAACCATCACAATGGGTGATTTACATAGTGAACTAGTAAGTGCATAGTTCTTTAAAAAGTACTTTATATGCTTGATACTAGTAAGCATGGTGGTGATGTTTCTTAACATTTTTATGCAAGTTCAAACTACCAAATATAACTAAACATATGTCAAATAAGATCACCTTTCACAACTTTTTGTCAATGTAATCCTTGGTGATTGCAAACTTCAAATAACATTGGCAATCAATCCTCAACTCAAAAAATTTTAGAATCAAATCCATACGAGGATGAGGTATAGTGCTCAATGTCAACTTTTGCATTAGAGTGGCAAAAAAGAGGTTATTCTTGCTCTTGCTTGATTTGAATTCTCAAAATGAACAACTTTTCCTATATCTCCAAATTGGACAACATTACCACTATATCTTTCGAAATAGCCATCAAAGATGGAGATGAATACATCTTGTTTACCTGAATAAGCAAGATATCATAGTATTTGTCATCTTTCCTTTCTGTTGCTTTTTTCATTTATTAATGAAGAGTTCATGGTGTACCTTACAACATTTTTTTCTTAATATGACTTAGAATTTAGTAATGATCATATAACTTCCCAACAATATTTGACTTGAAGGTAAAAACAACTTTAAGAGCATTATCTATCCCTTTGCCCTTATTTTGAGAAGTTGAATCTTTAATTGAATACTTATGATGCCATCTTTTTTATGACTTGATTGTAATGCTCTACGGGCATTGCTGCCATATTGGCCTGAACGAGATTATGGGATCAACTTTTTTGGCTTACATGTTTTTTGGCCCACCCAAAATTTTGAAAGATGGGAGTTTATTATTTTATAGCTGAGGTTTGAATCCAAGACTTCAGCAGCAATTTCCATGACCCTTATGAATCTAACTAGTTGATACCCACAACCAAATTGGGATCTATGATTGAAAAAACATGGAATTTTTTTGGAGTTTGTGAATAAAGCCCATTGGTTTAATTCAACAGAGTTTGTATTTTTACGAGATTTATTTTTAAAGTGAATTCATAATGTTTGAGTACTCCCACATAGATTGTCCTTAACATTGCCTCAATCTATGGCACTTCTTCAAACATCCATATGCATACCTCATCGAACTTCATTTTTAGATAGACATTCAATCACAACAGGGCATGATTTGGTTGAGTGAAGGAAGCCTTATTATGGATCCTATAACCATACGAGGTAAAGCAAGTTTCCAGTTAGTCAATTCATGCATTGAGCTTCTCGACATCAACCATTCCATCATATGTTGGAATATTCACTTTAGCTTTTACTTTGAATGACTTTATTCTTCCTTAATGAGTGCTAACTCTATCATCATTTTCATCCTCTCCAACAGTATTGGCATTTGGCATGGAAAAAGGACGAATAAGAGTTAGCCACTAGTCTAGGGGGTGGTTGTTTGTATCCCATTCATTCCCCAGTATTACAACTACACCATGAGTTTGCCACTTGTTTAAGTAGTGTTGGTGTAGAATCGTTGTTAACCATTGATTGATCTTCTTCTTTTTAACTTTGATTTGACTCCAATTCATGAAGTTGCTCTCCCTTACCTTTTGATGTGCTTTTTCTTTGCATCATGCACTAAGGTTCAATGTTCTGATGCCAACTTTATCAGTACCAACGTTTTTAATTAAGTTTTATCGTTGTAGATAGATCTCCCTCCCATGTTTTGAGTTTTCTGTTTTATGTGGGCGGTGATTTCTCACTGTTTCTGAGTGTTTCCACTGCCGGAAGACAACTAGCTTGTGTACCAGCTTCTTTTTGTTGTAAAAACAACAGTGTAAATGTCGTTTTATTTCTGGCAAACATGGCAACGGAAGCAACAAAAATCTCAACGACAACAACAAACTGAAAGATGCAATCCAAAATGATAAGCAGAGCAATTATTATCTTGAAGGAGAGGCAGCTACAGCAGGCAACGACACCATTGGCAAAGTTACAGTACCAGGGAGCCCAACACTTACAGTGCACGACTGCAATCTTTATTATAATGCAGTTGTGGCTTGGCTGAGAGAAGAAAAATCAAAGACAACCGAGGGAAAGTACAATTGACGGCTTTCTAAGAATATATTGGGTTGGTTTCATTGTAGAATATTACACCTATTTGTAGATAATTACAACAGGTAATAGTGCTTATCCACTTCCTCAACAAATTCAATTTTTTTGATATACTGCGTAAGATTAATCTTCAAGGCAATGCGAGATAATTCTGATAGCATATGTCTAAAACTTGAATTTAATATTCAAAGAAAATATATCCAAACAAGTTTCACCAAAAAAAAAAGGAGGAAAATCAAGCACATATCTTTTTGTAATATCCATTCGTGCTCATGCACTCATCGCGACAACTTTAAATTCAACTTTATGATTTGAGAATGGCTACTGTCATCAAACTCCATCAAGCTGTTAAAATTGTGAATGAACATGATCTTTTCGAATTTTCCATTAGATTTCCTAATCGTGGTCATAAATGATCAAATTGATTACCTACTAGAATGATGTGTATCATTTTGGGTCATAGAAGAAATATAATTATATTTAGTCTCTAGTTAGTTATAATAGACTGATCTGACGGATCTGACTCTTAGAAGGTGTTGTAGCAGCTTTAGGTCTCGGCTTTTCCTTAGCAGGTGTGGTAGCAACTTAAGATCTCAACATCTTTTCTTCTCCACGCTTTCTGTACCTTAATTTAGTTTAGAGCCTTCTGATTTCATTATTCAGACGGTTCAGAAGGGAAGAGTACGACAAAGGTGTGCCCACTATCAGAAAATCATGAGGATTACTTATCCGATCGAGTGAAGCTATCTGAGCCCGGCTAGCAATGCCACACTTGACCCAACCACGAGCCCTTTGAGCCCAAGCTCAGTTCAAGGATCATCGAATTGAGCTCGGGCTCAAAGTGCTTTGTAATGTTAGCTTTTATATTAAGGGTTTAACATGATTAAATTACCTTTGTAACCTTATCAGTAAATAACAAGTTTGTCATTGTAAAGTCTATATATAGGACATTCTGTAATAATGTTAATTATAATAAAATATTATTTTGTTATTTCAATTTTGTTATCGTTTTTTCTTTATTTGAATTTTCATGTTATCAGAGCTGTTAGTTTGACAACATCAAAGATCCATGGATTAATCATCCTCTACCTCTCCTCACCTCATTCAACAGTCTCAAAACTCTTTCAACAGAGTGAAAGAAACACATATTACAGCAACACTAAAATTTTTGATGCACACATCAAGAATATGACAAATACACCATTAACATTTGAAAATTATGTAGTATGAAAGGTACAAATTTAAAAATCTTTTTTTGCTAATGACTTTTATTTTTTTTAGATAATACTATCTCACTGCTCCAAGATTTCAGCAAGACATCACAGGAGAACAAAATGAAAATCCAGATCATGCTCTATCTTGTTGATCAGAATCTGACAACAGCTATCTTTTCAAATATTTCACCCTCTATTTTATCATATGTTCTTCACTTAACCATCCCAACAAACATTTAGACCACATTAGAAAGAAAGTTTCAATCAGCAAATCGTTCAAGAGTTATGCAACTAAAAAATGAACTTCACAATACCAACACGAGGACTCATACCACGACTCTATACATTATAAGTATCAAAAACATTGTAGACAATATTGCAATTGCATGATCAAAGGTGGATAATGAAGGCATGATTCTATACAGATTAAACGACCTTCCTTCAAGTTGTCAAGGCCTTAAAACCGCTATAAGTACACACATAAATCCCATCACTTCAGAAAATTTCAACTCCATTCATAGAGAGGAAAATAATCTTGCCAATGAAAATCTCAAATTTACCCAAACAGCAACACTGCTCACCTACAAAACCAAGAATTATCATTCTAAACCCAAATTTCCCATCAAGAATCCACAACATACCAATTCTTTATACAACAAGAGCACCCATCAAAACAGAACAATAATTATGTGTCAAATTTTCTGTAAGAAAGGACATTTCACAACTCAGTGTTTGCACATGCCCAATCTTCACTACAAACCCTCTCTCACTACTCAAGCTACTGCTCTCAATATCATAATGACTCTAAAGAATATTGGGTTCTTGATACTAGTGCTACAACATATTTAACTTCATATATTGAAAATATACAACAACTCATACCTTACAATAGATCCGACCTAGTCACGGTTGTAAATAGGCAAACAACAAAAATTTCACAAAAAGGAAATATTCTCCTTCATACATCGGATCGTAAGGTTATTCTTTCATCCAGATTCAGAGTTCGTCATATCCCTCATAATTTACTTTCAGTCTTTAAACTTGTTCAAGATAATAATTGTTCTATTCCTTTTCATGCTAATAGTTTTACTATTTATGATCACAACACAAATAAACCAATCATTAGTGGTCAAATTAATAAATAATTATATTTCCTTACAGCTCTTATGTCCATCATCAATCCCATGACTTGGCATAACAGACTTAATCATTTCCCCTCCAAGACTTTCATCACATTGCAAAACAACGTCCTCACCTATAAATCCACAAAAGCATTTCAACATGTCATAAATCTTATAAAAATAAAAGCCATAAACTATTTTTTCTGTTAGTATTACTAAGTATGTATTGTTGGAAATGATATACTCGAATGTTTGGGGTCTTTTTTCACAGCTCTCTCTTGATGTGTCAAAATATTATGTTACTTTTATAGATGCTTACTCTCGTTTTTGCTGATGGTTTTCTTTATACTCTAAATTTTAAGTGTCACTTTGTTTTATTAACTTGCATAAATAACTAGTAAATCACATAATAAACATAGTAAATATTTGAGATCTGATTGAGATGCTGAATACACATCTATTTAACTATAAACATCCTTACAAAATCATGACATTTAACACCAATATAGCTGTTCATACACATCAAAATAAACTGGGGTGACTGAAAGAAAAAATCTCCACATTATATAAACTGCTATAACCCTTCTCAACACAGTTTCTTTATCACCGAAATTTTGGATGTAAATTGTGCGTACTGCCATGTATCTCATTAATAGATTACCTTCTCATTATACTTACAACAAATCCCCTTTTCAACTTATTTTAAAAACTCCTGAATACAAAATCTAAAGAGTTTTGGCTGTGCATGTTTTCCATGACAACCATCATCTATGCATCATAAATTTAGTCCCAAGGCATCTCTCTGTATATTTGTGGGCTACAAACACTTGCATAAAGAATATTAATATTATGATATTCATCAAAACCATATTATTATCTCCATATATGTTACTTTCGAAAGCTATATCTTCTATTTAAAGAAACTCAATCTTCCTCATCTATTACTATAATTACTTTACCATCTCCATTTCTTTTCTAATACCTATCTCTACTAAAACACTTCATCTCAAACTTTAACATCACACCAACTTGCTACAAACACCCTAGATAATTTTTGTTCTTCCATCTGCTCTATCACTAACACCACTCAACACAACCGTTACTACATTTTCCTCTCCTGTTCGACATGTTATACCTCCTACTTCAACATTTTTCCCACAGTCATCCCTCAAATCCCATTATACGATTACATGTACACAAACAAGAAAAAGAAAATATTTATATTTTTACGTCACATACTCTCTACACATCCATCAGATTCAAACAAACACTTTCAACACTCACATTAGAGAAAGACTATGTCAGAAGAATTCACGACCCTTCAACAACAGGGGACATTGACTCTTGTGTCATCTTCTTCTCAACAAAATATTTTAGATTACAAATGGACCTTTCAGATCAAACAACATATCAATGGATCCATCTTTTATTACCAAGTTCGGTCGTTAGTTCAAGTTTTCAAACAACAACAAAGTATTGACTATCAAGAAACTTTTAGTTTTATAACCAAATTCTCTACTAGTCATATACTCATTACTTTAGCTACTACTGAATATTGAGATATAAAACAACTTGATGTATCTGATGCTATTTTACAGGACAAACTAGATGATATAATATATATGTCTCAATCTCCTGATTTCATAGACACCTGTTATTCTCATTATGTGTGTAAGTTAAACAAAACAATATGCAGTCTGAAACAAATTCTGAGACAATGGTATTCAAGTTTTTTTAATTTCTTATATACACAAAAATTTAAACTGAGTATTTCCGATAATTCATTACTTATTTATCATTATAACAATACTTGCATTTATCTACTTGTGTATGATGATATTCTCATCACTGAGAACTCTCTGACTGCTATAAATACTTCAATTCAAATATTAAGCAACCAATTTAATTTATAACTGCTTGGTCACCTCTCTCATTTTTTTGGTTTGCAAATAAATAAAACAAAATTTGAATAATTTTTACATCAAAGTAATTATCTCTCAGACATTTTAACCATAACAGATATGCGCCAGTTGAAACCTGTTTTAACACCCTTACAACTTCAATCAAACAAAAGTACTATTTCATTGTCACCTATTTTTAATCTGCAACACTATAGACATCTCATTGTTTCTTTACAATATCTTGTCGTTACCCGACTCGATATAACATTCACTATTAATTTATTGAGCCATTATATGCATAATCTAAACACACACCATTACTAACTTCTCAAAAGACTATTAAGATACCTTAACGACTCTACAATCATGTCTCTCTATTAACTGCTAGACTACTTTTCTTATCAGCTTTTGCGGATGTAGTTTGGGCTAGTGATAAAGAAGATAGAAAATAAACTACAAGTTTTTGCATTAACTTGGTCCTAATTTAATTTCCTTGACGACAAAGAAACAAACCACTGCTGCAAGATCTTCTATAGAAGCATAATATTACTCTCCTGCGACTACAACTACAAAGATCCTCTGGTTATATATGCTACTTCACAAATTTACCAACATACCAGTAACCACCACCACACTCTACAGTAATAGTTTCTCAGGCATAGCTCTTGCTCATAACTCTATATTCCACACGAGAATAAAATATATTGAGGTGGATTATCACTTTATAAGAGACCACATCAAACTCAAACATATAGTTTTCAATCATATAATGACAGAAGACCAGCTAACGGACATTTTAACCAAAGCTATTACAACAAAAATGTATTATGATCTTACCAGCAAGTTGACCATCCGAACATCCGATACTCAACTTGAAAGGGGGTAATACAACTTACGTGGAGGATTTGACTCTTAGAAGTTATGGCAGCCGCTTTAGGTCTCAACTTTTCCTCAGAAGGTGTGGTAGTAACTTCAGGTCTCGACATCTCTTCTTCTTCATGCTCCAACCTCTAAGCCGCTCCCTGGATCGTCGAACTGAGCAAGGGTGAAAAGGGCTCTGTAATGTAGCTTTTATATTATGGGTTTAGCATGGTTAAATTATCTTTGTAACCTTATCAGTAAATAAGAAGTTTGTCATTGTAAAATCTATATGTATGACATCTTATAATAACGTTAAAGATAATATAAGATTTTCTTTCAATTCTATTCTCCTCCTCTTCTTTCTCTGAATATTCAAGATGAACAATTCTAAGTGGGATATTATTGAAGGTTTGTGGAGCCGAATCCCCGGTAAAATATCGTAACTAAATAAAATTCCATCGCTTTTTTTATGTGGATCATGCATCGAATGGCTTAAGGGTCGCAGCGGAGCAGTGCTCCTCTGAGGTGAAGGCCCCAACCCAAAAAAACAGATCCTATGAAATATTTTGGGGTATATTCTGTGCTAAAATTCTAAGTTTTCTACCTTTTTATAGCTGCTCTGTTGTGTAGTATTTAAAGGGTGTCATCTACTGTAATAGGTACCGGATCCCTAACTGTGAATGTAGAAGTTTTAATTTCCTGACCATATAATTTTTTTTTTTTTCACTTATTTCCTTTTGAGCATTTGCCTTTATGGATGAACCAAGCAATATGATTAACCTTCTTTTCTTGTAGACGACAATCAGGAAGCTGGTGCATATAAGTGTTGGGTTGGTGTTTATGTTTTGTTGGCCTCTATTCAGGTAAGTTGTTACAGAGATGCTGAGCTCCTCTTACACTTATGTAACTTTAAAGGTTTTTCCCTGTCACAGTCCCAGCCCTCTGGCGCCATTTCTTGCAGCTGTAGCTCCAGGTATCAACATAATACGAATGCTGCTCTTGGGGCTTGGAATATGGAAAAATGAAGCAGTTGTCAAGTCAATGACCAGAAAAGGAGACTACAGGTTTGAATTCCTTTAGAAATCCATGCATTA
Source organism: Phalaenopsis equestris (assembly GCF_001263595.1). NCBI lineage: Eukaryota > Viridiplantae > Streptophyta > Magnoliopsida > Asparagales > Orchidaceae > Phalaenopsis > Phalaenopsis equestris. Next base: position 781,581 of record NW_018164820.1, read on the forward strand.
TGGCCAAAATATGTTAGATTAGACGATTATTAATTGATGATTGATGGTCTATTTGGAGCAGCCTTCTCACTATTTTGCTATTCTGACCGTCACCACAGCTCCATTTGGCTACTTTTTTTTGCAGCTTTCTAAAAATTTTTATGACTGGGAGTTGTTTTTTATGACTACATCTGTTAAATTGTGGTAACTATGAGAAAAATTATCTGATTTTTTGACAAAAAAAAAAAAATTATAGTATCCGTAGAAGCTTTTAAAAATGCTGTTTCCCCAACAACAATTTTATAAGAACTTTTAAAGAGCTGTATCCACCCCATAAAGATCCTAAGCCTTCTGCATTGCCTGCTTGCTTTGCTGCCCCTAATCTTTATTTCATTTTCATTTCCGGCTTTCTAGGGAACTTTTGAGGGGACCACTATGCTATGCTTGCTCCCTTACACTATCAACCACAATCTTTTGGCGAACTTCTCCTATTGCTATTGCTGCAATCTGCAATCTGTGTGCTGGAGATGGTAAGAAATTTAAATCACTTACGACTTGGGAGAATCATTTAATACTGTATTGCTTTCAGGAGTTGCGGATATGTTTGGGAGACGATTTGGAAAGAAAAAATTGCCTCACAATCCTAGCAAGTCCTTTGCAGGTTCCATTTCAATGGCAATTGCAGGTTTCATGGCATCCATTGGGTAAGCATGACCCATCTTAAATTCAAAATTCTTGTTTTACACATTAAGTCGAAATATTTTCAGTATAATTTTCACACAAGATGTTTAGGAATTAGGATTTCATCATACAATTCTAAGATGCAATGCATGGAATCATACATACAAAATCAATATTTGTAGTTTATTGTCCCTCAGTTTAGATGACTATCCATCCTTTTTTATAAAACTCGAAAGTATGAAAATTCTAGGCTAAATGATAATTTAAAGATCACAAAAATAAAAGTTTTATATGAAAAAAATTTAGGAGCACTTAAAAAAACTTGTCCATTCAAAACTCGCACTGTAATCATAAAATCAGGCTCATAAACCAATCAGAAAATATGTAGATAAAAAGGTGATATCAAAAAGAATTCACCAAATTAGAGAATCAAGCTTCATATTGGTAAACATAGATTACTTCTCTCATAAATTGTCAAACATCCATCAACAAATTAAAAAAAAATTAACATCCAACAAGCTCATAAATTTGAAAGAGAGAACATAAATTTCTTTAAGCCAAAATTGTTCTTTATTTGCCTTAGCATCAAATTCCTTTCGGCCAACTTTTTTTTGTTTTTTACTAAACAAGCATATCCCAACAAATCAAGCTGAAATCATCAATCCGCTCTATCAAGAAACCTCAAACTGATCAATTTATACTATTCTAGTAATTAAATCATGTAATGTAATGTGGGCTCCGAAATTCAAAATACTCAGCCTCCCTCGGAAAAGAATGTTAGATCAAAAGGATTAGGGAGCATATGGGCTACAACTTGTGCCATTTGGCGGCAAACCACCCGGTCAGGAAGCTCAAATCGTCACTACTTTTTGTAGTATCTTTCGGCTGCAAAACCACATAGAGAGCAGAATTGGGCCTCACCCTTACTGACACATAATTATTTTGAGTTTGAATTTTATAATATACTTGACATGACGTTAGCTATTTATGAGCTAAGGTTAAGATTAAATTTGTCCACCCCAATAGATGATGGCGAAAAATAGATGATTTTTTTGCTCTTTAGCTTTTAATGATTTTAATTTTATTTAAATATTTTAACATTGTTTGATTTGAAATTTCTTTAATATTTCAGATAAACCCATCTGATTGAGATGTGCAATAAGTATGCCCATCATTGAGGATGATATTTGAAATCCTTAGAACTTTGATATTTGATGCTTGATTGGATCTTGCAATTTGAACATCACTAAATGTCAATTCTGTGAACTTCACTTCTAGTGAGGTGTCAGGATCCGACTCGGGGCTTAAAATTAACCAATGCGGGTACAGGCGGACGGACAATGAGAAATAAAAAATCTCTATATTATTTTTCTAAAACTAACATCTAATTAAATGAAAAAATCACTAAAAACTTAAATTAAAGCAGTACATTTAAATTTATCTCATTACAGGTTGTTTGTGTCTTTTATAAATATTTTCTCTTCTATCACTCAACTTTTTATTTATTTAATTAAACCTGAAATGTTAGTTTTAACAATAGCGAGCTTATAGTCAGTGAATACTCATGCTCTTAGATTACAATAGCACAAGGGGAAAAAATAATATGTGTGCCAGTTATGTTTTTAATTAATTAGTATAAAATATTTGATAGTTTTTGAATATGCTCACTTATGATATTTCATGATATTCAATATGTTTTACTATATCGATAACATTTCTTATATCATTCTAAGTCTCTATAACGGTCACATGAGCACCGTCTAAAAATTGTATCAATTAAGATACTTTAATATTAATATTCTTTTCCATTTATATGCATGGGTTCCTTAGCATTCCTCCGCTAGTACTATAAATAGTCAACTCCATCATAGTCAAACATGCACATACATGTAATATCCATTTATATAGTTGTTTGCCCTGTCGGGGTTTCATTTGTCAGTTTTATTGTTCTTCTCGAAACGGGGCTTTTGAACACTATACAAATTTGAAAATTCGAGGTGTTTGAATAATCAAACGCGTCACAGAAAGTAGTAAACCAACTTGAAAGATAGAATGCAACTTTATGATGGGTTTAATTATTTGAACAAAGAAAATGTTGGATATCAGCACCGGTCTGTGATTAAATCCGACAAGTCACATCTTCGACTAAACTATTATAGCTTCAAAACCGTATGACTTGTTTTAAATTTTCAAACATATTTAATCTTATCTCTAATAGTTAGCTACTTACAATAAGGTCGACCTCACGGCTGCAGCTTTTTTTTTTCATAGAGAGGTACGGGTTAAAAATTTTTCATATTGGGAAACATTTATGTTTTAAATTTTTGGATTGTATATTCTCTAGATGATTAAAATATGATTTGAGATGTGGCATGAAGATTGGGATTCCTTATCTGTAATGTTGATAAGGGACAAGGGCAAGGTAGAATGGAACATTCTCAAAAGGGGATAAGAAAGGAGATGTCTAGCTGTGTTTTCTTACTGATAATTCTTAAACAAGCAAAAATGTCTTGATATTATTATTTGGTAGGGAAATTCTTACACATACCACAATTTTCTTATGTACTTAACATATTTAACACTTACATTTTGATATTTACATATAAAAATCATAATCACATCAAAACATAAGGTCGACCTCACGTCTGCAAAAAACTATAATTTATTACTTTTTTTAGCAATTTTAACTTGTTTTTGTGATTATAATAGTTTTTTTTCTTTTTTTTAGCACATTTGGCACTCACTCTTAAGTCAGTCGTGTATCTAAATTTTTGTACTGTTCTGAATTGAATTTTTACTTCTGAAGTATCAAATATATGACTATCAGAGTTCTGTTACAAACAACTTTATTAAACAGGGGTAGAATGATCATTTCTCCAGAAACAGCTGTAATACAGTTTTTTCAAACAGCTGCAACAAACAACCAGTCAGCTTCCCCGCAGCAGCTTCCCTGCAGCAGCTTTCTAGGGCAGCTAAGCTGCAGGTGAAAAGTTGAGAAGCTGCAGTTTCCCCAAACAGACCCATAATTCATAACTATTAAAATATATAAATTTCTAAAAGATGGTACAAATGGTCCCATAAAATCTAAGCCATATACATAAAAAATTTCAATCTGTAAATTAAAGTTTAAGGGCATTTCATCTCTCTTAGATATGTTGGTAAAATCTTAAATGCAGTTCTATCAACACCAAAATACCCCCTAACTTAGAATCATGACATTTCTGAATAATTTTCTCGGTTTCTTCTAAAGATACACATTTTCAGATAACTTGATCCTTACATTTTTTTAAAACAATATGGGTCATCCCAAAAGTAAGATCTCACATCATGAATGAACTTTTTCGTCGATAATATATTAATCCATATGGTATAATATCACTAATAATATAATTCACTATGTCAGCATACCACAGAACATGCCAGCTAGTAATAACTTATAATTGTTTATCAGGAAAATTTTCATTAATTTTATCTTCATAATTACAAGAATTTTCTTATTCCAGTCTAAAGAAATGGTCAGCTGTTTGATTATCCAATTCTTTCCTATACTTCAAAATTGAATTCATGTATCAGAAGGACCCGTCTAATTATTCTTGTTTTAACATCTTTCTTTAGCATATGATATCTAATAACAGAATGATCTGTATGAACAATACGTTTAGTTTCAATGAGATAAAATCTAAATTTATCAAAAATATATACTTTTGAAAATAATTTATTCTCAGTCATAGTATAATTAATTTGAGCTTCATTAAGTGTTATACTGACATAGTATATAAATTTAAAAAATTTTTCTTATTTTTGTCCTAACACTGCCCCAATAGCATAATCACTCGCATGACATCAACTCAAATGACCTCCCCCCAGTCAGGTGAGACTATAATATGAGCGGTGATTAATTTTTCTTTTAATATATTAAAGACATACATGCAATCTTGATTAAAATTAAATAAGACATTTTTTTCTAAAAAAATGACATAGAGGCTTGATGATTTTTAAGAATTCTTTAATATAACGTCTATAGAACCCAACATATCTCAGAAAACATTCAACTCCTCTCACTGTAGTAGGAGGTAGTATTTTAGCAATTACTTGAATCTTTGTTGGATCTACTCCCATGCATTTTTAGATATTTTATGTCCCAGAACAATTTCTTCTGCTTCCATGAATTGATATTTTTTTTCAATTGAGAACAATATTAGTCTCTTCACAACGTTTTAGCACTTTTGTTAAATGATCTAAACATGAATTAAATGATGTTTCAAACACTGAGAAATCATGCAACTTTAAAACGGTGTGTTACATAATTCAAAGTACATTCTTCTAAAAGCAAATGTTTCATAAAGACTTGTGAATGTAGTCTTTTCTTGATCCTCTGAGCTATAAGTATTTGATGATATCCAGAATATTCATCTAAAAAGCAAAAATATCGGTGACCAGCTATTTAACATCTAATCCAAAAAGGGTAAAGAAAAGTGATCTTTTCTAGTGGCTAAATACAATTTTCTGTAATCAATACAAATTCACCACTCAGTGACTTGTCTGGTAGGAATTCATTCATTCCGTTAATTGATAGCTACTGTCACTCCCCATTTCTTAGTAACATAATGTATAGAATTAACTCAAACACTATCAGAAATAAGATAGATAATATCTGCATCTAACCACTTTAATCTCCTTTTTAACAACTTCTTTCATAATATGATTTAATCTCTATTGAGGATCTGCCCTGGGTTTATGATCTTTCATTAGAATCTTATGCATACAAATTAAAAGACTAATTTCTTTAATATCTGCTTAGGTCTTTCCGAAAACTTTCTTATAATTTCTTAGAATTTTCATTAATTTTTCTTCTTTTGATTGAGTCAAATATGAGGATATGATGACTGGTAGTGTAGATGAGTTCCCTAAATAAGCATACTTTAAATGTGTATGAAGTATCTTCATCTCAAGTTCAGGAGGTTCTTCAATAGAAGGAATGCGCGGTTTACTATTTTCTATTGCATCTAAAATCTCAAACCTGTCCTGAATAAATTTTGAGTCTTCAGTAAGCAATATATTCAACTCATCTTGGAAATCCGTATCATTCTAATAATCTAACTCCTGTTTTTCTGATTTACCTTCATAACTTTTTCGGAAATGGTTACTACTTAAATAATCAATTAAGTCCATCCAAACACACTCATATTCTTTTCCTTTAGCAGGATATTTCATAAAATTTAAAACATTAATGCAACTTCCTGATCATTTACTCTCATGGTTAACTTACTTTTTTGCACATCTATCATAGGTCATCCAGTTGCAAAGAAATATCTCCCTAAAATAATTGAAATTTCTTTATCTTTCTCCATATTAACACAATGAAATCCATAGAGAAGATAAATTTATCCACTTTAACTAATACATCTTTTATAACCTCCTTTGGATAAGTGATCGATTAATCGGCTAACTGAAGGGTTATAGTAGTTAGAGAAATCTCTTCTAAACTTAACCTTCTGAAAATAGATAACGACATAAGGTTAATGTTTGCTCATAAATCACATAAAGCTTTTCCAAAAAAAATTTCTCCTATTGCGCAGAGAATAATAAAACTCTCAAGAACTTTAAGTTTTTTAGGAAGTTTATTCTGAATTATAGCGCTCCACTTATCACTAAGTGCAACAGTCTCATAATCTCCAAATTTTCTCTTCTTATTAGGGACGCCTTTAATAAATTTTACATAGCTGGACATTTGTTCCAGAGCATCAGCGAAAGAAATATTAATAGTTAACTTCTTAAATATTTTTAAAAAATTTTAAAATTGTTGATCTAACTTCTGTTGTCCAAGTCTTTGAGGAAATGGAGGCGGTGATTTTTCTAAGTTAATACTAGTTGGAGAGATTGATTTTTCCAGGTCCTTAGAAATATTTTCTTTAGATTTTTCGGTTTCCACGGTCTCTTTCTCAACCTCAGCCTTATTTTGAACTATATCCTCCATCTCTCTTCCACTTCTTAATTTGATGACTTTAATTTGCTATTTATTCTTCTCTTTAGTATTTATCTCAATGTTGTTAAGAAGAGTTCTTTTGAACCTATTGCTGAGTGCGTTAACAATTTATTTCAATTAATTCACTATATTTCTTATCGCTACACATTGACTTTGCAATTGGTTTCCCATTTGCAACACAATCTCCTTCAGAAACAATTTCTTCTCCTTAAATTGCTGATTATTGTTAAAGCCTGATGGATAAGAAAATTTATAGTTGGTACTAGTTTTGTTATTCCAGTTTCCTATAGGGTTTACTTGATTATTTTTTCATTATTGGTTTCCACCTCCAGAATTATTATTCCAGGTAAAATTAAGATGATTCTTCCAACCTGGGTTATAAAAATTAGAATAAGGGTTATTAGGTCTATTGTTAATGGTATTTAAGGTCCCTAATGATGAAGTATTAGAATGAACAATCTGTTATAATGAATTTTTCTCAATTACTGAAGGTTATTTGAGGTTAGTTCATTCTAAATTGATCTAGCTTTATAGATATTGCTGCAACCTGAGAAGTAAGAATTGACAATATATTCATATCGTGAACACTATCTTGTTAGGATTTACCTTTTCAGAAGGTCATTGGAAAGTCGTTATCTCTTCAATTAAAGAATAAGCTTCATTAAATGATTTGGACATGAGTGAACCACCACCACCAGCGTCAATGATAGATCTAAGAGATCCTGCCATTGTAAAAAGTTTAATGATTAATCAATCTAACAGAGCATGATGTGGGCAGAAGTTTCTTAAACCTTTCTCATGCTTCATATATTGATTTACTTTCATACTACAAAATGAGATAATATCATTTCTAATTTAGTAGTTTTGAAGGTGAAAAATACTTAGCTAGCAATTTTTTAAGGTGAAAAATACTTAGCTAGCAATTTTTGAGCTAAGTCACTCTAAGTTATAATAGATCCGGGCGCTGATAAATTCAACCACATTTTAGCTTTATCCCTTAAGGAAAAGGGAAAAGTCGAAGTCTAACAACGCCATTTGACACTCCATTATAACGAAATGTAACTAGTCAAGTTTAAATTTGGATCCTCAGATGGAGTTCCTCCAAATTGGTTGTTCTGCACCATTTGAATAATATTAGGTTTCAACTTTAATGTGCTAGCCTCTATGACAGGAGTTTGTATACTTAAATGAATTTCATCTGTCGTAGGATTAACGTAATCCCTTAATGGTTTATGTGTGTTATGATGTTTAATTATCTAAGTTGTTTTGCTGAGTATTCGTCATTTCTTCTACAAATTGGTAAAGTCTTTTATTTTTTAATCCTTCTAATTGTTCTTTCTAATTCAGAATCGTGGGGCACAAGTCTTGAAGATCCTGCACTACGCATACACAATTAAAGTTCAATAAGTAAATTACAGAAAAACACATAAAACAAATACTTAAATCTAATAATTTTTTAATACTACCTTAAACAAACAAACAAACATTTACACAAAGAAACAACAATATGATTTTTCAAATCTACATTTAATTAGTTCAACTAAAATTTTTCTAAGTCAAATTAACCGTCGCACATCCTCGACAACGACGCAAAAAACTTGACCAACCTGTCGGATGCCCCAGTGATTTTGGATGAAATATTTGAAATCTAAAATATATTTTATAGATATTATGACTTGAGTTTTTTCATAATTTAGCACTACACACTAGGTGTCTTACGCAAGTATATGTATCGTTTAAGTAATATCAGATTTTTGAGTTCGGAGTATCAATCCCAAAGTGAAGGCTGTTATTTTAAAAACTTAAGAAAAGTTTTTAGCCTATTAATAAGAGTCTTAGCCTGGAAATAAAATCAATTTAAATTGTGCTTGTAAATTCTACTAAAATATTACTAAACATATAGATTTACTCTAAAGTTAATTTTACTAAAGTTAAATAAGTTAAGAAAGATCAAGTGATGAAAAATACCCTCCCTTGTAATGGAATAAGTAATTTGTGTAGGACTAGAACACATAGAATATAGATTATAATTAGTGACAAATAGGAGCATTCCTCTTCTTTACTCTCTTTCGAGTGCATAAAAAAGTTTGATTTAATTAGGTAATTGTTTCTGCTTGTCACCCTCGAAACACCAAAAAATACTAACTGTTTCTTTACTCTCTTTCGGGTGCACCTGAGAAAAGAAGTAAAAACTTCTTCCCAAATGATCAACATGTGTTCATTGCACTGCTTACAACAATCCTTTACAATATCCTCTCAATTCTCTCCAAGAAAATTCAAAAAAATATAAAACCTCACTTTAAACTCCACTTTCCCGCACACTTAGATTTTTTCCTTGGCTTCACAAAATGATCCTCCCCTCAAATGATCTGCTTCTCCCTGCTCATAACCTCCAATTTCGTGCACAACCGCTACAGAAACTGTACAAAGTAGTTCTAGCGCCCAGGCGCCATTTTCTCGGGTAAGCCCGGGAAATAACTGGGGCTTAGGCGCCAGTATGTGGCGCCATGACATCACCTTCTCTGGTTTCTAGACACAATCTGACGCCACACCCATTTGCGGCGCCATGGTGCCATGTTGTAGCGCCAAGGTGCCAGAAGCTGGCGCCTAGACGGCTACCTGCTATTTGCTCCATTGCTTCATGTGCCTTCCTTTTGCTTCGTTTCAGCTCCAATTTGCTCCAAATCTTTTACATTTTATACTTGCGACGAAAACGTAGAAATACTTTCCTTTAAAGTGCAATTTTATCAAAAATAAGTGTTAAATATAAAGGAAAATTTAGCATGCTACCACACATGTCAGTTAACCCAAACCACAATAGGTAAGCCCAATATTATTATTGAAAACAAATAGACAGCTACAACCAAAATACTTGAAAGAGAAACCAACAATAAACACGACACGTGACACACAAAAGTAGGAAATAACAATATAATGACTCATGACACACGACTGAGGCGGATCTTGTGGGGTGGGGTGGTGATAATTGAGAGTTTGGGCATTCGAAGAGGTAGCAAAAGGTGGTTGAATGGCTAGATGGTGGAGTGGCAGCAAGGGAGAGATGGTGCCAAGAAAGGGGAGGGGAGAAACTGTCGGAACAACAAAGTGACGGGCTACCTTTGGTGGTGGTAGCAAGGGCGAGGGGCTAGACAACGAGTAAACAACATGAAAAGTGTTGTTTTGAGTTGCGACAACGGTGTTGGTCGGTTAGACAACAATATAACAATACACAGTAGGATTTCTGGTTGGTTGCAACAAAACGTGGAGGATTAGAACTTCGATGCAGCAAAGAGTAAGGAGGGGAAGTCATTGTCAGCAGTTGGAACTACAAAAACGACAAAAGAGGCTATTTCAGGCTGTTTTAGCAGGGAAGGGGCAGCCGAGAGGGATGTGGGAGGATGTAAAAGCAGATACGGGAAGATAATCACCACCTCGGGGGAGAGATACATTTGGAGCACTACCCAATCTCTTGCCAAAAATTGAAACCTCAATCGCATGAATCAAATATATATGCCATAGATAATTAGAATTGTGTCCGCTTTTAAAAAGATGCCCCAAATCCACGTAAGGAAGATCAACCGACCTCAATTTGGTGTTCTAAATTGGTCATAAGTCGTTGGTAGAGTTTCGTTTTAGGTCCATTTTGCGAATCAGTCGCAGGACCATATCATGAGTCATAGAAATAGTCCTGTGGGGAGCTCCCACGCCAGTTTCCTGGGTGGGGGAGCTTTGATCTCTTCTGTCGAAGTTTCTATTTTCTCGTAGTAGTCAAGTAGACCACGTTGTAAGTAGTGGAAATATAGCAATATCTCCATAAGTTAATCCTGCAGACGTTATCGTTTCGAAGCACATCCTAATATAGTAAATATCTATCCTTTTTTGACAAAACTTGAGCTGGAGTTACATGTAGATAGATATTCTTACGAACCAAAGCTTTGAGTCATTAAATCTGTACTTCTTCCACCCCTCGTACTTGTTTAAGTGTATCTAGTAAACAATTATGTAAGGGGATTCAACTCAGGGGTGAAATTTGTGACAGAATGATCAACTCTAACTAGCAACCACTCATGAGAGATCTCTTCTTTCTTTGCAAGGACTTGGATTCCACTATATGATGTTTTTTCCTTTACAAAGCCTAAGGCGGTTTCCAACGCTTTGGTTCATCTATCATGCTTGATCATCTATTAGAGGATATACTACTGAACTGAATTTAATACCCTAATGAATCCTTATGGTCATTCCAGAAGCAGCTCTAAATATTCTTATCCTTAATGTGTGGGACCTTCCTCGTAAGGGGCAATTCAAGTTGTAGGCGGTGTATCTGAAATTTTGACATCCTCTTATCTGAAGCTGTGTCGAGTATCAACTCCTCAAACTCATGGCCTTTTTAGACCTCCAATGCCTGTCCTATTGATGCTCATCTCAATGCCTGTAAAATGTTCATTTGAAGCACCACAATCTTATACTCTGCATAAACACCTATTACCTCGAACTCATTAACTTTTGAAATAACTATTGTCAACCCAACTGAAATTTCTCTCCTGGTTTCAACTGGACTCGCTAAAGTCTTTTCCTTGTCGGGTGGACGTTGAGAATACTCTCTGAAATATTTATTTTTTATTGGATCACTATTTATTTCTTCAATTGTTCCTTGATTTGTGAGAGGTATCATTCTCCTGGTTGTGCAATTAGATTTGGTATGCCCAAATCTATGTTATTTGAAACACTTCTTGGCTAGGATGAATTTGAGAATGTAGATTAGTTTTAACTATTCTCCACTCTGATCTAGTGCCTCCTCATGCGGGGTCTGCTTGGACTTTTCCCTCAGTGTACTATTGTTGTAAGATCCCGGGGTTGAATTTTACTTGTAAGATGTGGTGATCATTCGTTCATGTTGTCACTCCACTTTTAAAGCTAGAGTATGTACATCTTGTATGTAATGAACTAATAGGTACTTACGCTACATCTCTCATTTCATATTAGACCAAGTAGTGATCGTATCCTTCCTCTAATAATGGCGTTGGTGCTTCAAATTTTCCACTAAAATAATGCACTTTTCTTTAACTTGTTGTAGAGTAGTTTCACCATTTCGTCCAATGAGATGTCTTGATACTCAATGAAAAGTTTCACAGTCTAAAGACACTCGATGAACTCATCCGAATCCAAGTGCAAGTCAAAATGTGGCAAATCCACTGTTTCCTCAAAATCTTGGCTTCTAAGATAGTTTAGATCAATTCTTCGGGATAGAGACTTCATTTCTGAAATCTCTAACAGACACTTCACCTCTGTATACTCGAATAGACACTTCATCTCTGTATCTTTTAATAAACACTTCATCTCTCTAATCAAATAGAGTTCAGGTGAGCCAATTGGGTGGTCTCCTTTTTTAATTTTTATCAAGTTGTTGTAGCATTCGATGGAGTTGTCGCTATATCTCTTTTATGGTAAATTCTTGATTGACGTTTGACACTTGTGTTGGTGGTGGCGTGGTTAGGGTTTATGTATGCGAAAGAGGGTATATTGGGATGTTTTGATTGGAAAAGCAGGGGAAAATTTTTTTCAGGGAGGTTAGGTGGAGTTAAGTTTTGATATGACGGATGCTAGAAACTCTAAGATAAGATTAAAGTTAAGCTAGCTCTGATACCAAATGATACTGGATTTAACCACAAAATTAAGCCCAATAGTATTACTTAAAGCAAATATGCGATTGCAACCAACACACTTGAAAGAGAAAATAACAGACATGACACTCAACACACTGAAATAGGAAATAACAACAAAACTCGCGACGCACTAAAATATGAAATAACAACAATACAACTCATGACATGGCTAGGGCGGAACTTGGGGTGAGGGGGGTGGCGATCGACGAGGGTTTGGATCTCCAAAGGGGAAGCAAATGATGGTTGGAAGGTTGAATGTTGGAACGTAGCAAGGGGGCGATGGTGGCAGCTAAAGTGAGACAAGATGCTATCCTGGGCAATTAGAGTAAGGTTGAGTGGTTGGACAATGAGTAAACAACAGGGAAAGTGTTGTACTGGGTTGCAACAACAATGTAGGGTGGTTAGACAACGATAAAACAACAAGGCGAGGGATTTTTGGGTGGGGACAACAAAAGGTGGAGGATTAGAACTGCGATGACATTGAAAGGTAGGGAGGGGAAGCCATTGTTGGCAGTTGGAACTGTAGAAGACAGCAAAATAGGCTATTTCAGGTGGCTGCAGGAAGGAAGGGGTGGCTGGGAGCGATGTTGGAGGATGCGTAAGGGGATAAGGGAAGATAATCACCACCTTCGGAGAGAAATAAAGCTGGAACACTTCATAATCTCTCAGATACAACCCTTAAAGAGAGAAAATAGATCCGGACATCATTCCTAAACGAACTTAATCTCAAAACTGACACCCTATACTCATGAATCAAATATATAGGCCCTATGTAATTAGGATTGGACTCACTTTTGAAAGAAGGCACCAAGTCCACGTTAAGAAGGTCGATCAGCCCTCAATTTGGTGCTCCTACCCCGACCCAGGCCATTGGGTGAGCTCCGCTTCAGTCCAATTCACAGAATGGTTGAGAGACTATAGCATGAGTCGAATAAATAGTTCCATGAGGAGCTCCCGTGTCAGGGGAAGTATATAAAGGTGCAAATTCTCATTAAAAAGGAATTTAGTTCTCTCAAAATATTCTCCACTAATGATGTTTTCTTTTATTTATATTTCTCTTCTCATTTAGAGATTCCAATTTTATTTCTTTTTTATTTATATGTATGTTGTGCAATGTAATATATGGAAGAAGTGGGAATAAAATTATTTTCTAAATAATACAGTTATATATTAAGTTTCATGTAGTGTTTTTGTTGAATTGTATTTTAACCCATCGTCCTTAACTTTTTGCCTTTGATTTTTATTGAAAAAGATAATAATAACATTATAGTCTAGAGGCAAATAATCTTGTCTACAACTCATTCAAATCTTACAAGAGAATTTCGAACCTTGGTCATATTGTAGCTTTTGAGAGCCATAGCTTGTTCCATTTTTGTTTTAATTGTATTTTGTTATTATTTTATTGACATTTTTTTCTTAGTCAAAACGTTGATGCAATCTTAAGCTTTGATATCATATATGATAACCACTGATTCGAATTCAAGTATCATGCACAAAATCACACACTCAAAATAAAAATTTAAGTGAAGTTCAATTTAAACAAGCATTCACCCCTTGTCATAAAAGTATAGAAAGTACAAAAATTTCATGTCAAATGATAATTCACTTCACTTAATATTTTACATACAAGTTTAGGTTCATGCATTACTTCGCTTCATTTGGATTCGTGGAGGAGAGCTGGAGCATGTTCTGGCGTTTCATGCTTGTATCATTAGCTGCAGCAATTGTGGAGTCATTGCCTATCCATTCAGAGCTGGATGACAACTTAACTGTGTCATTGACGTCTTTGCTTGTTGGTGCTGTTGTTTTCTGATGTTGAACCTGGAGTATTCTATTCTAATTGAATAAGGGTATGTTTTGTCTCATGGGAACCCATGAAGGTTTCTGAGTCGTAATAAGCAGAGCTACCAGTTCTTCATGACTGTACTGAAGCTGGATTTGTTTTTCTGTTTATTTTATTGTCTGTGGCTATTTATTTTTGAAATATTTCAGGAAGTTGAATTTTTGAGTGATTCTCTTTTTCATATAGTTTTTTAAGTTTTGAGTGCCTCTATGATGTCGGAATTGGGCGATCTTAAGCTTATTTGATTCATTTTATCTAGCCACTCAATTTGATTATAAGCTGGTAAGATTTAGAAATTATTTTGCTTTTAATGTACTAAAGTTTCTTATTACATTGCTGGTGCTTGATATAGAGGCTCATTTATGTTGTGAAGAAACTGCAGAATCCGATTCTAAGAGATCTGAAGCAAAATATAGAATGAAGCACACAAAGTAATAAAACACTGAAAAATGCAGAGAACATCAAAATATTATGTGAAAAACTGAGAACAGTAAAAATTTATAGAGCCCACACCTAGGAATCCTCTATGAAGAAATAAGAAGAAGTGTACCGATTCCACCACACTCAAGCTTCTCTATAGTCTTGGAATACAATAATAATCCTTCCTCTCACCTTTACGCAATAGAAATCGAAATTCAATCCTTCTTCGCACTCGCTCGCATATAATATCCATTTGCTCGCACATCTTACCGCAGTCAGAGGCAAATTTGAAGTCCCAAATCGTAAAAAAATGGTTATAGACGCTTAGGCGTTACCGTTGGGCATTTGGTTTCCGGGTGTTCTGTTTCAAAAGAATTTGATGAGAGCCTAGGAGACCTCATTGGCGCCCCGACGCTCTGTTATGGAGACTAGAGTGCTGCCCAGCACTAGTACATTAGCAAAATGTTCTTTGCCCAATAGACTCTACACACAACAATTGAGACTTGATCAAATCTTTTTTTGGTGTTGTTTGGTTGGTTTTGACACAGTGTATGGTTTGGCTCTAGGTTTTCCAAAATCAAAATTTGGATGATGCTAAAATTGATTTTGAAAACTTTTAATTTGAACATGAATTGAGACTCATGCTTAATATAGAAAATGTTTTAGTAAACAACTAGTTGCATTCTTGGACCATTATCACTAGTCCATTGCCGTCTAACTTCTAATACCCAACCACTATCATTCGAACACCACTCACCTATACTGCCCAACCACTATCATTCAAACACCACTCACCTATGATCTATAAACCTCCATGTTAAGATTTATATCTAATGTAGGGTCCTATTTGTAAATAGATGAAATCTATGGATTTATTTGTAAATATTGTAACCTATAAGGCTCTATGTAAGCCATTTATAATGAAATTAAGGAAATTTTTTTTAGCAAAGCAGAGACAAACCCTAACACTAGCGAATGCCACCGTACCACTACAGTTCCGCCTCTATCCCTTTCGATCGGCCACTGCATCTGAACGAACGAGATAGGAGCTACTCGGGCGGTGCTGGATCGTGACAGCAAGTTTGAGCAACTGCGGGATCGCGACAGAAAAGGTCGAGCAGCTACGAGATCACAACTGGATACCTGTACATGTCAAACACAGGCAACATATCAGGACATATATATATCATCAGAAATAATAAAAGGAAGTTTTAAAAAATCTAAATAATGTGCCCACGCGCCGATGTATAAGGATATACAACTTTGTCGTGAATAGCTCTCTGTCAAGCTCGTTAGCCTGTATACATGATGAATTTTGAGTTGGAACTTTTAGTGGATTTTAATTGATTAAATTAAGTGTATTTACCTCATATTTATTTTGGTTTAATTTGAGTTGATTATTGTAATTATTCTTTTTATTATAAAAATTATTGTCTAGATGGTCGTCGGCTTTACAGGCCCCCAAATAGTGTGGATTTGGGCACAAAAGGGTTTATTTGAAAATTTTCAACGATACGAACATACTGGTGGAGTCTATTTTGAAAAATAATGATTTGTTGAAAATTTTGTATGTGAGACATTTTTTCTTGTATGGAAATTCTAAAAGTAAAATTTTACGTACAAATGATGTTTGTTTACCATCAAACTGACATAAAAATGATCAAATGACCGTGCAAACCAAAACTTTATTCTAAATTTTAAAAATTATCAAAGAAAGGCTTTGATAAGTCATGCATTACTCTCATAAAAGTTCTTGGTGTGTTTCATGTACAAACGACATTACTCTCCACACAAACCTTCATCTTGAACGTATTTTCCCATTCATCACCTTCTCTAATCTGAATTTGGTGGTACCACCTATGACCATCTATTTTAAAAAAAAATAGATGTGCCACTCAACCGGTCCAATAATTCATCTAATATAGGCTTTGGAAAATGGAATTTAACTGTGATTTTATTTATACCTTTGCTATCAATGCAGATTCTCTATGATATATCTTTCTTAGGTACGATAAGAGTAAGAATGACACAACGGCTAACGCTACGTCGAATGAGCTTTTTGGTAACAATTCATCCACAATTTTCTATAATATTTGGTGCCCCTTTGGTGCCATTTTGCAGTGCCATCGTCACTGCAAGCAGGCGAGCCTTAGTTTTATAAACCAATAATATATGAGCCCCCCAACATTAATGCTGTTATTTTGACCCCCAATTAATGAACTAAAATAAAAGGGCACTTTTGTAATGTGGTACCGCTCACCTACCACATCTCACCTACCGTTCACT
>NW_018164820.1:798448-799888 GCF_001263595.1 Phalaenopsis equestris
GAAATCTTAAGGGTGTGAGGCTTAGGAGAGGAAAGGAAGAAGAGATCTTAAGCTACCACAAAGGAGGAGAGAATAGCTATAGAGTTAGAGAGGAGGAGAGCATCTTGAGGCCTTGTATCAAGGTGTCGCTTGAGAGGGAGGCCATAGAAGGAAGATGAGGGCTCATCTCTATGTATAAGCTATGTATTCTCCATTTCTTTTGCCTTAGTGAAATATTTGATTGATTCCCTCCCGTGGACGTAGATCCAGTTGGATCGAACCACGTAAACGATCTGTGTTTGCTTGTGTTCTTTTTCGTCTCATTTCTATGCTAGGAAGTAAATATCTCACAACAATTGGCGCCGTCTGTGGGAAGATCCATACTTCTTGGCTAGAGGTGTCCGCGTAAAGGTGTTCGCGGCCAGCGACGAAGAAGAGGAGTTCGACATTCACGAACAGAGGAGCAAGCAGATCGTGTCGCAGGTAGCCGAATCGCGACAGATTCGGTGAGCAGTGAAAGCTTTGATTGACTGGATTCGCACCGCAGGGTGTGCGGTTTGGCGAGAAGGAGGAACAGTCATCGAGCGAGGGCCGAAAATTTGCGACAGGGCTGCCAGCAGAGGATTTCGGTCTTGCGAGCAGCTCGGCTAGAGGGAAGAGGTGGAGATCGCGCAGAGAAGGGTTCGGGGAGTTCCCTGTTCGGGAGTTCGCGAAGCAGGAGGACCTGAGCAGTTTGGCGAGGCGCGACGGCTCTGGAGAGGCAGTTATTCTCATGCGAGACGCAGAGGAGTGCTTGCGGAAAGGAGGCGCGAGCACAGAACAAGAAGTTTTCTCCGGTGAACAGGTGTAATCTCTGCTAGAAGGGATCAGAGCTCTCCGGTTCAGTTGACGAAGGCAGTGAAATTCACGGGGAGAAGTTCTTGGAAGGGCAGCAGGTAAAATTCATTTGGAAGAAATCCTAGCCACGACAATGAGTTCCATCAAATTCGACATTGAGAAATTCAATGGGAAGAACGACTTCGGCCTATGGAGAGTAAAGATGAGAGCTCTATTGGTTCAACAGGGTGTTGCAGAAGCCTTGCAAGGGTCGGCGGCATTGCCGGCCGACATGACCGAGAAGGAGAAGATCGGCATGCTGGACAAGGCTCACAGTTTGATAATCCTGAGCCTGGGCGATAAAGTTCTGAGGGAGGTGTCGAGAGAGACAACGGCTCAAGCACTTTGGGCCAAACTCGAGGTACTCTACCTGACAAAGTCTCTGGCTAATAGACTCTTTCTGAAGCAGCGCCTATACTCCTTCAAAACGCATGAAGACAAATCCGTCTCAGAGCAGATCGACGAGTTCAACAAGATCATCGACGACCTCGAGAACATCGACGTCAAGATGGACGATGAGGACAAGGCACTACTGTTGCTAAACTCTATTCCCAAGAGCTACGAGCATTTCAAGGATGGGATGCT
>NW_018164820.1:800928-849788 GCF_001263595.1 Phalaenopsis equestris
AGAATAGCTATAGAGTTAGAGAGGAGGAGAGCATCTTGAGGCCTTGTATCAAGGTGTCGCTTGAGAGGGAGGCCATAGAAGGAAGATGAGGGCTCATCTCTATGTATAAGCTATGTATTCTCCATTTCTTTTGCCTTAGTGAAATATTTGATTGATTCCCTCCCGTGGACGTAGATCCAGTTGGATCGAACCACGTAAACGATCTGTGTTTGCTTGTGTTCTTTTTCGTCTCATTTCTATGCTAGGAAGTAAATATCTCACAACAAATGCAAGCAGCATTATCAATATGGACATCCTTGGTGGACGGAGATGTGGGCTGCAGTGGCAATTTCTTTACTTTCCAATCAAGTAGATAAGCATTAGCTCGACGTTCATACTAAGCCCCCATATCAAATTGCTAAGGTCTTTCTAAAATAAATCGACATACGCCCATCTCAATAATGTCACAAAGAGCTTCACCAACGAAGTTCTTACCAATAGAAAAGATAACTTGGCACATAAGTGGGTCTCCTTCAATTCTCTATGAAAACATAACTTTTAAAACATAACTTTTAAAATACATGATGTAACCCCACCAGTACTCCTGGGACATCCTCAAATTGCTTTCACATGAGTGGGTCTCCTTCAATTCCTCATAAAGTTCGCCCATGATCAATTATAACTGATGATGATTTGGGCATTCATTCTAGCGATGGTCTGGCTGTAAATATCTGAAGCATTTAGAAGGGTCAGGTCGATTGCACAATCTCTGTTTGGCATAAATTTTGCTGCAGCCTTGACTTCGTTGTTTCTGATAGTTTGTGGCACTTTGGGGCTGAAAGGGGCTTGCCCTGGGTTTTGCAGGATGCAACATGCTGGGTTCAGCTATTTTGGGGAAAAAGTCCTTCGGGGTAAAAAGCCCTTCAGAGGGAAAAATCCTCCCTAAGAGGGAAAGATTCTTGATCGGAGTAAAAGTCCTCTGTTGGAGGAAAAAATTGCTGAGGGTAGCCAATTCGACGAGAGCAGTCATAGATTGTCTCGAGATTCATGCAGACCATTCTTGAGTATACATATTAAGTTGCCAATTTTCTTGTTTCTTGATAGCAAAGCCCTGCAATAAGATCAAGAAAGATTATAAATAAAATAAATCTTGAACATATAAATTGCTAATGATACTCCTTATTTGACGCTTTACATGCTTGGTTCTGGCATCTTTATTGTCATCTATTAGATTTGTCATTCTGGAATTTTTTTGTCGAGTAAGTTGTCGGATTCTGGTTGTCGATTGGAGGAAAAAAGTCGGCTATCGGAGGAAAAAATTGGTCATCGGAGTTCTTTGTTCTTTTGTTTGTCTTGAAAAGAGTCCTAGAATTGCTTACTCTAGATGGGGGTCCCAGAGCTGTTCGCCTCAGAGTGGAGTCCTAGAGCTATTCGCTCCTGGGTGGAGTCTTAAAGCTTTGAGTCCCTTGCGGAGCTTGTCACTATTGGATGTTAGATTTTTTACACTCCTCACACAACTTGTCTGTGTGGAGTGTTATATTTTTTTGTGCACTCATCACGGAGCTTGGTAATGTAACTTGTCGTTGTCGGAAGTTGATTTATTGCACCCTTCACGGAGCTTGTTGTTGATGGGTGTTAGATTTTTTTACAACCCTCGATGAGCTGTTGCTACCGGGTTAAAATTTTTTTGCACCACTCGCGGAGCTTATCGCTGTTGGGTGTTAGATTTTTTTTATTTATTTTTTTTTTTGCGCTCCATGAGTGTTAGATTATTTTTTTGCACCATTCACCGAGTTTGTCGTTGGCAGATGTTAGATATTTTTTGTGCATCCCTCGCAGAGCTTGTCGTTATCGGGTGTTAGATTTCTTTTTACACCCCCTAGTGAATTGTCACTGTCCGGTGTTGGAATTTATTCTTACACTCCTTCTTACACTCCTCACGGAACTTGTTATTGTTAGATATTACATTTTTTTTTGCACCTCTTACGGAGTTTGTCTTTCACTGTATAGAAGTATATGTATTTATATATTCAAATAAAGAGGTGAGGGATACAGAGGTAAATCTTCCTTTTATTTTATTTTATTTTATCTCTCTCTTCGGGCGGCTGATCATTAGTTGGTTGCTCGGAGCAGAGAAGTGGCCGGTCCGTGGAGCGGTCGACTCACAAATAAAACTATATCTCAAGTGTTAGATACATAGAAGAAAGGATTGTGTGTTGTTCAAATCTTCTGTTTTTGACTTAGCTTTAGACGATCAGTTTGGATAAAGTAAAACCTAAGATTTGGTAAATGGATTTCTTATCTCTCTGTTTTAGGATAGGAGGGGAGTGGACGGTCGGAGGCTTATGGTCGGCCGGGGGTCGGCGACCGGAGTACCAATCGATGGCCCACATGTTCTTCGTTGAGTTGATGCAACTTTTCACTCTCGACCAGCGTTCTAAACACCTACCCCACGATCGTTGTCCCGCCGCCGCCGCCTCGTTATGTAGTCCGTGTTAAAATGACAAAAGCCCTTGACTCCTCACTCTCTATCCCCTTCGCCGCAATTTTAGTAATGAGGATTCATGTGAAATCTCTTTAGGATATAAAAGGATTATGAATTATTAAGAACAACTTCTTAAATTTTTGGAAATTTTTTATTAATTTACTATTAATTAATACTTAATTGTTTTTTGAAATTAAAAAAATTTAAACAAAAATACCTTCAAAATTCATGAGATTATTACCTAATAACATCTAGGAACGTCGATGAAATGACGAAAGAAAATTTAGAATATTTTTTATTTAGTTTAATTTTTTTGGGATTTATTAATTATTTTATTTCAAATTATTATTTTAAATTTAAATTAATTTTAAAATTATGAAAATTTACACGAAGGTTTGAGAGATAGAAACACTTCTATAAAAATTTTTAAGTCATTTGAAATTTGAATGAATTAAATATGACTTATCTATGATTTAAAGGGTATATATCAAAAAATTGTAAATGATTTAAGTTATTTTAATTTAAAATTTTAAATATTTTTTAATTATTTTGATATTAAAGACTTTAAATTTCAGAAATTCTCCCTTTTTTACTTTATTAGTTGTGAATATTTAAATTTTATATTTAATTAAAGGTGTAGCATTAATTAATTATCTTTTTGAGAAGAAGCTTTACATTGAATATCAAAGCACCTTCAAATTTCAAGAGATTTTCTCAATTGTCAAAGATCACCAAAAGAGCATTTTATAAAAATTTAGATTGGATTTGACTTAATTTGAGTTTTCTATGAATAATTAAATATTTTAATTACTTTAAATCAATTATAATTTAAATCAGCACAAAGAATAATGAAAATTTATGGAAAGGTTTGGAATAGCATTTGGATGCATGTTGA
Source organism: Phalaenopsis equestris (assembly GCF_001263595.1). Classification (NCBI taxonomy): domain Eukaryota; kingdom Viridiplantae; phylum Streptophyta; class Magnoliopsida; order Asparagales; family Orchidaceae; genus Phalaenopsis; species Phalaenopsis equestris. Next base: position 804,288 of record NW_018164820.1, read on the forward strand.
GCGAAATAAATAATTGTAACTAAATATTTAATTAAATGTAAGAATGACTTGAGCTTATCAAAGTGAAGTATCAAAGGCAAGAAGAAGATTAATAATATTTGAAAGATTAATTTTGGAGATAATTCAAGTTCTAATCATCCTAGCATTGCTATTAAAATTTTCAATCAATTGAAGATGATTTATAATAACAACCAATATGATATTATAGATTAGTTACCTTGTGCAATGACAACTGATACGCCACCAATAAATTTTCATCATCCGGCATGAATCTCGAGGCATGACACAAATCTCGAGACGATATTTTAAGCATGAAACATTCAAATTTTGATAAAAAGTCATCAAAAGCTCTGATTTCAGCAAACTTATAGTCAAACTGGCCGGCTTGATGAGACAGACCTAATGATATGAAAATTATCCCAATCCGAGTCAAATCAAGCCCAAATCAAGTCATTGAACTACACTGAAATGATTTTCGGACACATTTGAAGGATCAAAGGGTTGTCAAGTTTACAGTCGAATCGAGCGGCTCGACAAGACGAATCCAACAAACCCAAAATTACTCAATTCTGACATCATTAAGGCACTCAAATGTCCAGTAAACGCTGTATGATCAAGGGAAGCTCTCTGGATCGTCTGATCAAAATGATTCATATTCTTGCATTAATTGCATCCATAACACTATAAATAGAGTCTCATCCCTCTCATGAGGGGGGCTGAAGTCTGGAGAGAGAGCCTGAGACTTTGGGGAGAAGTTGTAGTTCAGCATCACCGCCGACCTCCGTCGTCGACCACCGCCAACCTCCATCGTCAACCACCACCGATCGCAATCGACCATCGCCGACCTGCTGAAGACTATCACTGATTGTCATCGACCTCCACCAATAGTTCATCGATCACTACCAATCAGACACTGTCAGTCAACGTCGTAATCTGAAAAATATAGTTACCCTTTTCCCGTCTGTGGGATAAGGGATTTCTGTAATCATCAATCAATAGTGAATTTTCGTCACTAGACCAGACCCCATGGTTTTTCCTTTTACGTGTTTTCTACGTAAAAACTTCTGGAGTAGTCACTGCTTTTTTCTTTTTCATCTGAGTGTGTGCAAAATTCTCGTACAACGCTAAACCGATAATATGTTACTCTACTGCCGCGAATTGTCTAGCAGGCGTCAACAACCAATGTGATATTGTAGAATTTCTTCTATATTGCAAAAAATAGCAAAAAGCTCGGTTACTTTCTATCTTATACTATTATTAGAGAAGGATATCTTCTATTTATTTTTGTTATACATCATCTCTTTGGTTATAAATGTGAATTATATTTCATATGATTATGAGCTTATATGCTCTGGCCAATTATGTTTTAACCATTTGATAGATGCTAAAAAGCTTATTTGATATATTTGGTTATGTTAATACCAAAAATATTTCTATCCTCAAGTATTAGTTTCATTCCTTTGGTACTCTTATGTCTGTTACGACTACTATTAATAAATCATTTATTTTCTTTGGTAGTATATTAATTATCTTATTATTATAGGCGATCTTCTAGGTATAAATGTGGGTTCATTGCCCTTTAAATAATTTGGCATTCTTAGTTATCCTTTTGTCCGATAAAATTAGATGTTGCAGGGAAGGTTGGAAACACAAATGACTCACTTTGAAGGGATGTTTGTAGCTCATTAACTCTATTATATATAATAATTCTATCTATCAGTTTCAATTCACTTCTCTTTTCATATTTTCTATCAGAAACATGTCTATGCACAATCTGTAAAGATTTTTATTCAATAATGGCATTCCTCATAAACTTCAAGCTATCTTTTAGTATTCTTAAAATCTTATTTTAGATCTTTGTGACAATATTCTCAGGAACTTATTGCTATTTGTACTAAGCTCTTGAATAACTCGTGTACTACCGACTGTTATTTCTTATTTATATTGATGTCACATATTTTTCTTTATTGTTGGCTGAGAATCCTTTTTTATGAGGATTTATTTGTGCTTAGTTGGACATCCATGGGGTGGCATGAGTGGTCCTCTCTCATATATTATGTGTATTCTTCTATGTCCAACGAATGAGATTTGATAAGGACTCCACTATAATTCTATTTTGTCTTTTACTTGGGGTGGAAGTGGAACCCAACTTCCATCTATTTTTGTAATGTTGTTAATCAAATTGGTTGGTGAGCCATACACTTTCTTTTAGTAACATGCTTTCTAATGGCTTTAAATTATCCTTATTTTTTATTAATGTCATACTTATCATCTTTCTGCCTTTTTTTTGGGTACTTACGGTTTTAATTTGGATGTAGCACAACATAATGCTTCACAACCATCCACATTCCACAGCTTCTATGATATATATATTCTTAATATTATCATCCAATCTCATGCTAAATAGGAGAAGGGAAGAAAATTATATGCTGGAAAATTATACCTTTTTATTTAATCGCTGGCTTACAACACCTAAGATAGCAAGACATGACATTAACAAAATAAGAAATTATTAATGTTAGTATATCCTTATTAAAGCTTAAAAATGATGACTTCTATAGCTTAGACCGGACTTGAGACTGGTTTCTAATTAAAATAACATAGCTAGGCTTGTTGACTAAGGGTCTGTTTGGGGCAGCTTATGCGTTTGAGGATAAGCTGCTTATCCTGAAATGCGGCCCGCGGGCCAGCCGCGGGGGTCGACCCGCGGCCTACGTTTAGTGTAAAAATACAAACGTAATTTCAGATAAGCTGACGAAACGCATGAACCAAACGGTACGGCGGCGCGGCGGCAACGGCGTTTTGAAAACGCCGCCCACACTTATAAGCCGCCCCAAATGGACCCTAAATAAGCCAGACCTGTGAGTACGCCATAACAAAAAGAAATGATTGTTGAATGGATAAAAAAGCATATCTTAAGAAAATAGAAAACATTATTTTTCATAGTGAATATATATCTAAATTTAAAAAAAAAATATTGCAGAGAAACTGAGCTATAATTGCTAGCACTTTATCACAAAGAATAAGGAAATATATATAATTTATTTATTCGAAATTTTCAGCTGCTTCTCAAATAAGTTCTTAGAGCACAAATCTTGTTTCTGTATCGTTGGCATTATATTTTTATTTGGAAATAGAAGCAGGAAAAAGAAAATAAAAATGAACATGCTTAATGAAAACTACAAGTTTATTGCAAAAGAATAAGAGTTTTATATTGATCATCACTTGCCATGTCTTTAAGTGCAAGTGTCGAACATCAAACCCGGCCCACAAATTTTCTATTTTTCACATCAAGTATGCCATTCTAAGTGCGCTTATGGCTAGCCAACTTGACCACCCACCCAATGCACAAGTCTAATGGTCAGTATAAGATATATATATATATATATATAACTTTTTGGTTGACAACTGTGTTGTAGGTCGTGAGTCCTTTGGGGTCACGAGTTCTAGTCCGTTTGAGTGCATCTATCTTACAACACACGATGAAGTGGTTCGACACATTGAGATTGGCTGGGGGCTCGTATCATAATATATATATATATATATATATATATATAAGGGTTATATATTTATTTGCTTCAGCCCCATTAGTTCCTTTGATGAAGTAAGAATCCACTATACTGACACCACAAGCCAGCTCATTTGTCCGCATGCCACTAGAAAAACTGTAAATCCATCTTACTTTATAGGAGAAGAGCATCATCACCTTTCTTATGTGTCAGAGCTTGACAAATAGTACAATGGTTAGCAATTTAAAACTCAATTTACGAAGCGCTAAAAAAACTTAGTGGTGATTAAAGCTATCACCAACTATTACAAAAACATTAGAATATTTATACAATAGTTGTGAGATAATGCAAAATAATGATTAAATGAAACTAAGAGATTTCCAACAGAGTTCTATTATAGATTCTTCTCGAAGGATTATTAAAGATGAACACTCGATGCCTTCTTATTGACAAGACAAATATTTCAAATTTGAAGTATTTACTTATAATGTGATTTTGGTCACTATATTTGATTTATTCATTATCATGTATTGTTATATAAATACTTGTCTAATACATCTATGGAAACATAAAATTAATTGCAAATATATCATAGTGATAAAACTTTGCATATGTATATGTATGTGTGTGTGTGTGTGTTAAAAGAATGGCCTAAGGCTATTATATATATATATAGGTGTGAATATTTTAACGAGTTTCATTGAATTAAAGTTTTAGCTCACAGAAAAGTTTTATGTCAGTCAATTCACATTTATGCAATAAACAATTTACATCGGTAAAGCTTTATTTATAATTATGAGCCACAATATTTTAGAAAAAACATACGTTTATTTATTTTATTTATGTTCTATAAGGATTGGCAAAATTTTCTAATATTAAATGTGACATTCCTAACCTAAAGGCTTGATAACTATAAAGTATGCAATGAGAGAATTTTCCTTCATTTATGGTGGATGGACAATAAAAATGTTATTAGCAAAACCAAACATCTTGCGGTTACTAAATACAACACTATTTATGGGATCACACTTTATGAATATTAGGAGCAATCTAATCGGTCTCAATTTAATGTTACAAAAGATAATGTTATCTGCTGGTATTCGTGGTTAAATCAACCATTCTAATAACAATAGAGAGTCACTTAAAATAATTGACGAACAAATTAGCACTTCAGACAAACCTCTTTCTAGTACCTTAATTATGATGTTCTCAATTTTTAAGCTAATAGGATTAAAGGGTGTGCGATAGCACATAATGTTTATGTGAGATATCACAACTCAATTGAAGATACTTGATGTCGATATGTTGAGTCTTTTTTGGTGCACTATATTTTGAACACTCTTCCATAATAATACGATCTCTTGAAGATATCTTATAACATAAAAAAAGGTTAAAAGGTTAGTTAATGAGCTTTAGACCATGTGTGTTCAATAACACAGAAGTTTGGTTATGAAAATGGGTGAAAGTGTATTATTAGTTGAACATACAAAGACTAGAGCCTAAGCCACTTTAAGAAGAAATGTAAGGGTAATGTACCACCCTAGGTTGAAATAAAAAAATGAATTCAAGTATTTTTCTTTTTTATGAGAAAAAGATAAAATAATCTCATTTATATATTATGAATCCAATAATTTTAAATTTATTTATGAAACTTGATGGATTATTCTAGTTGTATAATTTATATTTATAATACCTTGCATGATATGCAAAACCCAAATTAGTAATCACTGAGCAAAATATCTATTTAGGGAATCAGATGTGCTCACATGTAAAAGTAATTGGGACATACTATCCGATATTAACTAGTGATTTTATTTTGAAATTAAAAAAAAAAATTATGCACATAGTTTTTTTTTTTTAAATGTAATTTCACTTGTAATTAGGGCTGTCAAAACAGCTCGTTGTTCGCGAACAGCTCGTGTTCGGCTTGTTAAGAAGCTCGTGTTCGGCTTGTTCGCCCGAACACGAACCAATATTTGTTCGTTCGTGTTTGGCTCGTTTTGACTCGAAATACTACTAATCAATTATATATATATATACCTTTGATGAGTAGCATTTTTTAAAAACTTAATTTACTACAAGGCTACAAAGATTTATAATCAATTTTATAATCAATTAAAAGAGATAAAATAAAAATTATTAAATTAGACTCAAATGATGTTTTAAATCTTGCCCAAATCCTTAACATCTTATGGCTACGTAATTAGGGTTGTCAAAACGACTCTTTGATCGTGAATGGCTCGTGTTCGGCTAGCTAAGCAAACGAGCCGAACACGAACAAACTTTTTGAGCTCGAAATATAAACGAGCCGAACACGAGCTAAGCCTGGGTTCGCTCGTGTTCGGCTCGTTTACACCCCTACTTGTAATGGTTGTACCTTTGGGTTATTCATTGAGCATTTTATAAACATTTATTTTTTGCTGTTATGAATCTAAATTTATTAGAAATGATAATTTATTTGATAATCTTTTATATATTAATTTATAAAATAATTATATTTATCATGTAATGCATATTCAAATTGGCATTACAAGATATGTTATACATGAAAATTTCTTTATGTAGTGGCACTATAGATTCAGACACATCTCCTGAGATAAAATCAAAAAAATAGTGAATAAAATAGTAGTTCGTACTTTGAATTTCACTCATTCTGATATTTATGTAAGTTTCATAATGGGTAAGCAAACTAATAAATCAACAAATTTTTTCAAAGAAGAATAAAATCATATTAATAATTTTGCATATAATAATTTATTGTTTGAATATAAATTTTTTAAGTTCCAAAGTACTTTATCACATTTATTAATGATTACTCACGATATATGTATGTCTACTTGCGTGAAAATAAAAATAAAGCATTGGATATCTTTACAACTTTTAAGCTCGAAGTAGATAAATAAGATAGAAAGAAAAACAAGACTGTTATATCTAATAAACTTGATGAGTGCTATTTAGAAACATTTATTTATTTGGATTGTAAATCTAATTTTTTTAGAAATGATAATTTATTTGATAATATTTTCTATACTAATTTATAAAATAATTATATTTATGATGTAATGGATATTCAAGTTGGCATTACAATGTGATGGCGGTACAGAATAGGACATATCTCAAAAGATAAAATTTAAAAAATTAGTGAATGAAGTAGTAGTTTGTAATTTGGATTTCACTCATTCTGATATTTATATAAGTTTCATAATAGTTAAACAAACTAATAAGTCAAAAAAAAATGTTCAAAGAAGAATAAAATCATATTAGGAATTTTGCATATAATTATTTATTATTTGAATATAACAAATTTTATGTTCAAAGTACTTTATTACATTTTTTCATGATTACTCTCTATATATGTATATCTACTTGCTTGAAAATAAAAATAAAGCATTGGATTTACTTACAACTTTTAACCTAGAAGTAGAAACATAAGGTAGTAAGAAAACCAAGATTGTGAGTACTAATCTACTTATTATTAATATGATGTAAACACTATTCTTAATTCTGAAATTCTTGATTCATTGACTATACAAACTAGAGAGGAGATTAGCAATCAAGTTTTAGAAGGTTTAAATATAGTGGGATTAAGTGTTAATAATTGCTTCAAAAATTGAGTTAGTACTAATCTCACATAAGTTAGATTATCTTGCTAAAAAAAAAGTAAAAATTTAGATTTGACGTTATTCTTCCTTTTCTTTCTCCTCCTCCAGCAAACAATCTCTTAAATACTAAGATAGATAAACTATAAGCTCAATCATATTCTCATTTTATATTTAATAATATTTGATTAAAAAATAAATTTTTTATGAATTATATAGACTATTTTAAACTTGTTCCAAATATAATGACAAAATAAAAACAAATATTATGAGTAATCCTCTCACTACGCAAAAGATTCCATAGGTTTTTAGAAAATAGTTGCCAATCAAATTGAGAAACTAATCATGTTTAGAGTGTCCATTTGAGCGAGTTTTCCCCTTAGTCTATATCATTCCGCTTGGTTTCTATTTGGCCTCTTTTATTTGGGATTAAAGTTTCCATTTTATTAAACTACACTTGAATTTATTTTTCTCTATGGAATATAAAAAATCCTATTCAAATATTGAGGAGTTAAATCTTTTGTAATCTTCATTTTATTTTAAAAAAAAATTATCTTTAGCTTTAAAAAAAAAATATTATCAACTAAGATCTTGTTGAAAGGTTGTGAAAATAAGATTAAGGACAATGATGGCCTTAACCCGATGATCTGATATGTGTCAAAGAATCATATGGCTGACATCAAAAAGGTTTGACGATCAAAACCTTCATATCAATTTAAAGAATATAATGAATGATAAAAAGTAAATATTTCATGACTTAAAAATCATGATACAAAGTACAATTTATTCAAAATATTGCATCAACATTTCATAGGATCCTCACACATTGATGCCGACCACACAATCTTCCAAAGGATTGATTGATGGATTGACATGAATTTTGACTCAATATAAACGTTTGTTTCCTCAAAAATTGATCCTCACGTACACGGATCCTATTTTAATCAAATTGCTTAAAACTATGAGGTCTAACCCCATTAAATGAGACTATTTTCTCATAAATCAAAATACAAAGAATAGGATGATTGAGAATATTACTCTCTCACATAATTAGGATTGAGCATTTCTATCATTTTAATTCAATAATCATCAAAATAACTAAAATAATATTCATAGATATGATTTGACAAATTAAAAAAAAAACATGAGAAATTGTCCAAAGTTCAGATTATAAAATAGTATTTAAAAAATTAAAACCTTAACTATGACTAACTGATGATATATATGGCCACATGCACACGTGAAAATACGACCTACCACATGCACGTTAAGTCTTGCAATAGAAGTAGAAGACAACAGAGACTGCATTCTTCTTGCGTCAGTTTTCTAAGGAAAAGTTTCAGACGATTTGATTATGCATTCCATGCCATCTTTAAAATGCTTTTTCTCTTAAACATGATCCTAGGAAGAAATTCTACCCATGAAGTCGGTAATATATTTTTAGGAAATGGTTTCTTTAATGTGAATAAAAGTATATTAGAGATAGCCAATTAGTCAAAGAAATTAATTTAGATTTATTGCAATAGTCAATGGTTCTTTTAAAGGTGTGGATCTCATGTTATAATCTATTTATATTAGCGAAAATTTTGATCAAATAGAGAATGAGAATCCCAGCACATGCATTCATAGGAAGGAGATGCAAAGTCAAGCTGTGGAGCCTCGAACAAATAGGAGAAGAAAATGAAAGATAGAATGATTTAAGGGAGACTTATGTCCGCTATATAATTTTGTAATATGCTAATTTATTTGGGTAATCAAATATGTCATCGAAAGTAATATATTATCTTGAAGGATTAATAACTTTAGATTAACATGTGTTACAAATTTTCTATAAAGACAAGTCTCTATGTTTAATTACATCTTAAAGGATAAATATTTTCTTAAGAAAATTCTCGATTAAGGATGCACTTGTATATTTAAAAATTTTGAAGTTTAGTTTTTATGATTGCTTATTTAGAATTTCAAATAAAAGGTATAATGATGTGACTCTGAGTTCATCATAGGTGTAAGTTTTATTTTATGTCCGCCAAACAAAGTTTTAATATGTTAATTTATTTAGGTAATCAATTATGAAATTAAAAGTAATATACTATCTTGAGTGATAAAAATACCACTTTACGATGGATTCAATTACTCAAATAAAAGATTTTATTCAATATTTAATATTTTTGTATTTAAACCAAAAAAATATTTCCCTTACTTAGCTCGAAGGTTAGATAAGGTTTAAATTAATGTGGGAGAAAAACTTCCTATAAGGGCATGCCTTTATATTTAATTATATCTAAAGAGATAAATATTTGAAAAAATCTCTTTATTAAGGATGTTGCTACGTATATAAGAATTTTAATGTTTAGTTTCTATGATTATTTATTTAGAATTTCAAACTAGAACAATCAATAAGGTACATTCATTTTTTATCGGAGTTTAAAAGAAAAAAAATAAAAAAATGTTTGAACACTAAGAAATTTAGAGACACTTTACTATCATATGGTTTGAATTTATTAATTTTAAATTATGATAGATTCATTGGCTTAAGTAGAAATTCTATTAAAAAAATATAACTTATATCACAGTGATATCAGATTATGAGAAAACTTAAAGGTGAGGATTTATATTGTGGTGGGATAAACAACATCAGAATCTTCAGACTAAAGGTGAAGTCTATTTGGGCTCTGAAAGACATCTCGTGGGTGTTGTAGTAGAGTACTAACTATATTTAAATCGATCGACTCTATAGGCATACAAAGATCATTGAAAGACAAATTAAATTTTATATCATAGAGATTCCCATGTAAGGAACATGTATCCATACAAAATTTATTTTAATTTTTGGGGTTGTGGTCTCCCAATGGAGCAAGCTCCTAATATTAATTGCATCTCAAGCATAACCAAGAACACTCTTTATTATGGAATCGATGCTTGCTTTTATATGTTGACTGATATTTTAGATTTATATGGGATTCAATCATGTGAAGTGAAGGCCAGAATAGATCTTATGGGACTTCATAAAGGATAAAATTTTAAGAACTAACAGGAATAAAAAAGGAATGATCTCAAAAACAATAAAATAAATAAAAGGGGAGGACAAAGCTATGTGTGACACCCCCGGTCATTGTTTCCCTTGGCATGCACTATTGGAATTTAAATTTTTTTCCGACTGCTACAATCCATGGATTATGATAAGAAAAATCATCTTTTTTATTGTTACTAATGGTTTATCGACGGTTTTAAGCTCATAGGTAAGATGATTGTCAGTAATTCCAAAATTGACCAATATTCTGATGTTATAAATTGACCAAGATTTTAAATAATTCCAAAATTGACCAATATTCTGACGGTTATCCGACAATTTAATGTTGTAGTTTTTTTGAGAAAATTTAAGTCGTCGATAATAGTCGGTTCTTATAACCAACGGTTTTTCCGTCGGTAATAGTGACATCTTACACATCGAAAAAGTGTCGTACCTGTCGGCTTTTCAAAATAGGTAAAGCCATCGGTTATACATCATTTATGTGTCATTTTTTATACCCAACGGGTTAACTGTCGAAAAAGTGTCACACCCGTCGGTTTTTTGGTGCAAGTAAAATGGTCGGTTAAGTGTTGACTTTTATAGTCGACGAGTTAACTGTCGGAAAAGTGTCGCACCTGTCATTTTTTATTAACACACCTTATGATGTAGGTCGTGTGTCGATAAAAATGTTTATATGCTAACCATTGGTTTTGCCTAAGGATAAGTTTGGAATTGTTGCAAAACCAATGGTAAGTCGTCAGAAATCTGTAGCATAAAGGAAAATATTATTTCTTTCAAATTTATATTATCACACATATTATCACAACATTTAACATGCAATTCCAAACATTTAACGAAATAACATAGCTGTCAAATAATAAATTATCCAATCAAATAATAAATTAAATAAAATGTATTTATTCTAAAATATGTACATCACTGCTCACAGAAAAAATTAATGTTCTAATGTACATAAACATAAGAAAAAGTGACACTTCTAATTATCATCGTCTATCTCGTCAATCTCATCCTCATCGTCCTCCACCGCTTCCTCCTCCAATGATGTTGTCTTGTCACGCTCCCTCATTCACCAACGGAAGGAATCCAACACACCCTTCAACTGGACCTCCATGTTGGCCTTCAGCTCCAATCTCATCTAAGAGAAGTAAGCCTTTATCTCAGCAGAGAATGCCACAACATGCCTGGAGATCTCCTTAACCTATGCGGTAGAGGTAGAAGCTGTAGATGCACTGGTGAAGGAGCGAGCATTGTAGGAAAAACTCTGCAACCTGAGCCCGTAGACTTGACTATTCTTCTTCCCTCCAGCAGCCTCCCTCTACATATTGTACTAGGAAGGACTATGCTAGTGGATCGTAATACCTTCTGATGCCTGGGATAGGCTCTCCTTTAGCTGCTGGAATTTCTCTTGCAAACAAAAGTAGTTACATTCAGTTAGAGCTAACATGTATTGATATCAAACTAGTTTAGTTCGTCGATTACTTAGGTCACATAGGATTTGTCATCAATCCAAGATTGTCGAAACATCTTTTGTGGGTATGCTCATGTACATCGGTGGAAATGGGCTCTCGTCCAATCTTTACAGTCGTCCATAAAATGAAATAGTAAGAATAAATTTTCGAACTATAAAAAATCTTAAAGAACAAATGAAGTTTTACTGGTCTTCGCTTGTATTCCATATGTGGGAGCATCATATTAGTGTGCTTGGACAGCACCATGCCTCCACAATCCAACCGCCTGTTCTGCTTTGCTTATTCCATCTTTTTCTGGTAGTCTAGAGAATCCCAGGTCCTAAGCAGCATTACAAAAGCGTCCTCTTTGAGTCAGGAACGACAACATCACGATTTTAGGATATCACCAAACATGTCCCAGAGGCGATCACTGCCCTTGTGTTTGGAGGAGGCTACCCATAGCTGCTAACAAAATATCTTTCAATTACTTGTTACTTATCAAACCGTAAACTCAATGGCCCCGGGATGACGAAACCATGAGATCTTGATCAGGCCATTCTGAACGTCAAAAATAAAACACAAAAACAAAAAATCTAACCGGCTAATAAATCTTAAGCAACATAAAATTTTCAACCCCTAAAATCTAAAATAAACATTAAAACTTAAATGAAGTCTTAATGAACAAAGATCATCGAATGCAACTTGATTCTTGTTAACTAGGTCTACAAAGATCTCTTGGGCAATGCAACTCATGGTTGTTGACATGAATATTTCTGTCAAAGTAGGTTTGATTGCCTCTCAGACTAAGTAGATCAGGAAACCTGACAACCCCGTGAGGATGGAAATCCATGAGCATCTTAACCGGGTCGTCCAAAATAAAACAATAACCAATCAATCAAATATTAAAAAAAAATTATGCAAACTCTGTTTTGTAGGGCTGCTGAAGACAAAAGACGGATGTCACCTTAGATTTACTTTACATGTTATTCGGGTGTGCTAACTCTGTTTTACAGAGATGAACATTCAAAAATTGAAGCATAGGATGTACCTTAACTAAACTGTTGACAATGACACAAAATCATTGGATAGTTTGGGATCTTGAGAGGACTCTTATGAGCCTTCAAGCATCTGCTATGCTTAAGATAGGACTTTGAAATTCCTTCATTGAAAAGAACGACATTCAAATTTTCTGAGGACGAGTTACAACCTTAATCGAGAGTTTTCTTAACCAATCATAGTTAAGATATAATTAACTATAGGGGCTTGCCCTTATGGTAAGAAACAAACCTCAGAATAAATACAATACCCTAAATTTCTCGTTGTGGGTTTGCTTTCGTCAGGTCTTCTTTACGAGAATGCCTCTGGAGTGCCTTAAGCTGATTTTATCTCGGATATACACTTTGGAGCTATCAACATGAAGTTTACCTCGCGAGAGTTTTCTCACATGTTTCTTTTGTTCGTTCCAGTAATTGTATGTCTTAGCCCTACAATTTTTTCTCTTTTTAGATCACCCACACGATCAGAGAGAATTATTCAGAGAAAGAGAATATACAACGGTAAATAAACTGGCGGCTTAACGACAACGAAAGCGACAACGACAAAAGGGCGCGGGTGGTCATCAGGACGGCCATCACCAATTTGTGACATATTTCATTCATTTATACCCATTTGGACTACTCGATAAGCCATGCAAGAGAAATGTAAAGCCCATGCTACAAATTATAAGTTGTTGTCAACACTTGTGTTCCTTGAGTGTTAGCACAGTCCATATGTTGGTAATCCTTCCTTGAACCAATTTCGAAGAAACTAATCGTGTTTGAGTAGTAATTGAAAGATAGATATCATATTAATCATAGTTTGGGTTCTATTTTTTTTTATCAAATTACTATTTCTTTGTCGTAATAAAAATTTGAGGCCATTTGTGAACAATATGAATTGTATAAAAACCATAGTTTTAAGCCGGGATTTGTTCATTTCTGGGATGGGGGATGAGCACTGAGTGATTCAGATATTAGGCTTTTTATTTAACGACAATATTGTACACGTTTAACACTTTACAGTTATTGGTCCACCCACACTACTATGTTGGGCTAAGGTAATATATCAGCTTGGATAATATTATGAGTTATAATGCTGGTAATCTAATGAAGAATAAAGATGGTAAAGGAAAAAATAAGAGCAATTGATGGCAGTTTCAAGTAAATATATGTTTTAAAAGTTCCAATCTGGGATCAGAGTACTAAAATTCTCATAATCAAGCCTGTGGTAAGTAGTAATGATTTGAAATTTTAGAATAATTTGTTGGCAAGTAGTAGTGACTGTGATGGTTGGAGCAGTACCATTTTGTCTTTGCTATTTGCACGAAATATAACCCAGCATTACCCAAATCTTATGCATTTACTTGTCTCCCACCCAAACTTTAATTTTTACAATCTATGCACTTTTACTTATGTATGAAAAGGTATGTTATAGAAATTCACCTTTCCATACATAGGTAAAAGTACTTTTGTATTAAGAATCAAAGTTTAGATGTGAGATATGTAAATACAAAGTTCCCCAATTTTTATTTAGAATTTTTTGTGATTTTAACTTTGGTAAATTGATGTGTTGTACTTGTTGAGCTTTATAAACGTTGGCTCTATGTCAAAGCATTTCTCAAACCAAGTCTTTTTAATGGGGCTATGTTATATAGGTTTTTTTATGCCTCGAATATTTATAATGAGTTTTTTAGTTGATTTTTACATTAAAGTTTATTAATAGGTTTTCAATCTTTTGAACATCTTTAAAAGATTTCATTAATCAATCTTTCATTATCGTAGGTTGATGAGGTTATAGATGGTACCAAATGATACAATTCTAGTTAGGGCCCCTCGAAGGTGATATGGAAAATGAAAAAGGTGTTACAAGAATTGTAGATGGGGTCAACGTGGTGAGAAAATGTTGGTTGGCGAAAAAAACAACGTACACAGGCTGGATAGCATACCATATACGTTAAAGTTGCAAATTTCAGCTATAAAATGTAGTTGTAAGCGTGGTCAACGAGCTCCTGGTAAAGAATAGCAAGCAAATGGTAATTCGAGAAGGTAAGTACGTTGAAGGGAATGCATCACCTATTCTTAGACAAGCTATATATATGTCATTTACAAAACAAAGATGTTACAGTACTTCGGAGAGCAAGATTCAAATAAAAATGTCTCAATTTTATAAAATCAACCAAAAACAAGTTCCTAAAATTAGATATGCTCCACTATTCAATGGATTTATAATTTATCTTATGGGAAGTAACATAACTATAAATTCAATAGTTAAGTATTCAATTATGACACATAGTCTTCACAATGAAAAACATTATTTTTGTTCCACAAACACATTAAATCTCTATTGAGCCCATTATTTTTACAATAAAAATACTTTTGTATACTATTGTTTTAAGTTGATGAGTATATGCTCTTGACTTATCTTGTGGTGATGTGGGTCACAACAATGGATAACTTTAAGCTTTTAGCTATTTTCTTTGGTTACCATGACCATTTCACCTCATCATAGAGTATCGTAGGAGTACTTTTTTCAAATTTATGAATTCATCATTTATTATCTTCTCTAATCTCAAGTGTGAGTTAGTTTTCGTTGATAACATATATTTGAAATTTTTTATGAGAAATTTAACTTAAATCTTGAAAGAAAAGGATTAATAAATACATAAATTGACTATTATTTCTCTTATCTTTTTTAAGTTTGTCCATGAGTAAGCCATACAATGTCTTAGGATTCCCACTATATTGTACTTGCCACTATAAGTTTGCTCATTCACTTATATAGAGAATGGTGAAGCCTTTAAAATATTGAACATCTGCTACCTATACAAATATAATTGACATACCAAATCAAAATTCACTTCAGAGGTGATCTAATGGCTATTACATACAATTATAACCCAATATTTAAAACATATAAAAGAATGGTGTGTGTGTGTGTGTGTGTGTGTGTCTATATATATTATTATATATTAATATTAAAATAATAAGGATATTATCAAAATAAAATCCATTCAATATTGTATTTAATGGGTTGAGTTTTCACTTAGAAAAACTCTTTATTTGATCACATAATAAAATTTCTAATAAAAAATTCCATAATTCTTTTTCCTTTTTTTCATACTTGAGTGCGATATTTCTAGTATGTATCGTTCCTTTAAAATAAAATTAAATGACATTAAGAATATCCCAAAAATTCTCTCAAAAGATACCATCAAATGGCTAGGAAAAATGTTAAATGAAAAACCCCAATGGTTGATTCAACTAGCTATTACAACAGAATTGATTGCCATTATGATTCAATTAGTATAGATTGAAGTGCATAGCTCCAAAGTTTGAGGTATGTACATGTCTATTGTTAGTAGAAATAACAAAAAAAAAAAAAAAGAAAATATATTTCAATTACATCTAAATGCATATATCAAAAATATAACATATTATTCATTAAAAATATTTTAAAAAATTTTAATGAACTACTTGTAATCAAAGCTAAGCTTAAATTTAACAATTAGAAAATAATTATATAGTCAATAAATTTAAAATCAACTAACCTATTAAATTAATTGCAATCATGCATAAATATTATAAACCAATAAAATTTTTAAGCACATAAAATGCTCCATTGATGAATATTTTTTATATCTAAAGTAATCTCATTATTATTAATTAGATAACTCTCATGTATAATGAAATAGATGTGCCATAAAAAGAAAAGTTTAATTTCAAATTTATATCAAATAATATTGATCAAATACCATCTAATTAGTAAATAGATCACATGATCACAATAAAAATATACATAATAATTTTCATTTATATATAAATGGGTACTACATAAAGTAAATAAATATTTAGCCTGAATATATTTCCAAAAGTTTTTAGATCCATTATAAAAGTTTAAATCATATTTAGGATACATTTGGATCAGATTTGTTTATGTTCTTCATCATTAATGATCAAGCTATTATTAAAGTTAAAGTTAATAAAATATAATAAATCTAAATTATAACTCGCATATTAAACTAATATATTATTGGAGCTAAAGTTATGCAATTTGTTTTAATGACTTCAATTTTTGGGTTCTCCTCCAAGTTAGCCTTGTCTATAGGCACATGAGTTGCTAGAATATAGAAACCATAAATTATAAAGTGCCATAAAAAAATATGTTTCAAATATTTCAAATTGTTATAAAGTTAGTGATATTTCTCATATTTATGATGTTTCAATCAACAATTTTATGTAAATAATATAAATAAATTAAGAAATACAAATTTGATAAGAAAATTGTTCTGATATATATAATACTCAACTTTTATTTTTAGGGTCACAAATTAGCTTTATGTTTGAAGATTGTTAAGAAAATATATTAAATTTTAACTTGAATTGATCATAGATGAAATTCAACAAGCTAACTAATGAGCTATGCTTGGCTCAAGTTAAGACTATAAATGAGTTAAGTTTGGATCAAATGATACCACTTTAAGATCATATTGAAATATATGTGAGTGTATGTATTTAGTATTCATTTAAATTACAATCAAATTGGGCATCACCCAAGTTCAAAGTGATTGACTTTGAGCTGATCCTAAAATGAGATCAAATTCATGCCAGATCAAAATGTTGGCAACCATAGTTATTTCACCCTAATGTGACTTCATTCTATGCTCTTATATGAATCACAATAATCTTTTCTCTCATAATTATCTTTCGTCCCCTTCATAATAAAACATGAATTTTAAATTTTCCGGAATAATGGTAAGAATTGTGAAAATTTATTTGATCAACAAATCATATGAAGTACTTCATGCTAGCTGAATCAACCACTTTGATGCTACTTCTAAATGAGTGAATAATATAGGTTCAACTCAAGGCAAATATAATAATAGATGGACACTCATCAACCACAAAGTTTAAATAATGAGGAATTTACATACACGCCGCACAATTCTTACATGCAATTACATATCAAACGCCTAAATTTTCATTGTTAATGATAAAATCTTGCATGAAAAATATATCTCATTTTTAAAAAACAAGTAAATAAAATATTTTTAATTTGGTAAAATTAGAAGGTTATGGAACTAAATATGAAATTTAAATGTTAGCCATATAAATACATACGAATTGTGTATTATTTATGTAAATACCCTTTATATAATTCATAAGAGCCAACAACTTTATATTAGAAAATAAATAAAAAAGTTGAGTGATGCTTGAAAAAATCTCTCTTATAATGGAGAAAATATTACATGCAAACATGATTGATTGATATAAATAGGTACAAATTTAATAGTATTATCATGATATTATGGTGACATTTATTGCAATATCATTACCATCAACGTAATTAATTTTTTATGGATTTAATAAGTCCCTTCAAAGAATACACATTACATCCAGACCGAAGTCCAATGGTGGAGTGTCACGTGTCCAGCGAGCCCACTGCATTATACTGAGATATGTAAAATTTATGGAACTCACTTGAGTGAGGTTATACCATTGACCTCTGAATGCACAACGTCTTTCACTTGAAAAGCTAAAGCAAATTGAGCTCAAATTACAGCACGGCACACAGACACCCTCCAAAGGGAAAAAAAATATCCTCCCTCATTTTCATCTTCTTCCCCTTTCCACCCATAACACCCATAGAAAAGCACCAATAAACCACAACATACATTCGTACCAAATGACACCTCAAAAGCCCCACCACCTTTTCCCCCTTCAATAAGTAATCCCCCTCCTCCATTCCTTTCTCTCCAAACACTAACGCAACAAAACCAGAGATGGAAGTAAAACAGAGCCGCCGCATTACCCAACCACACCAACAATGAGCCAGGACGCCCGTCCCTTCCGGTGGCACTACGGCGAACTCGACGACAAAAACTTTCAGATACACGGCCATAACCTCCTCCTCCTCCTCCTCGTCATCGCCTTCCTCCTCCTCCTCCTCCTCCTCCTCTGCTTCTTCTTCCGCCGCAAGTACTGCTTCCCCAACACCCCCCCTCCCACCGATGAAGTGGACGGCTGCAGCGCCTGCGAAGGGAGCCTGCGAAGGGATGGAAGTTGCGGCGGTGAAGAGGCTGCCGATGAGGGTGCGGAGGGGAGAGGCGGCGGTGTGCTCTATTTGTTTGAGCGTGTTGGTGGATGGGGAAAAGGAGAGAGTTTTGCCGGGATGCAGCCATGGCTTCCATCCGGTGTGCGTTGATGAGTGGCTGCGGAAACGGTCCAGCTGTCCGCTTTGTCGATTGAATGTGGTCGGGGAGGAGAAGGTGGCTGAGAATGTTTAGTTCTCGATTGTTCGGGTTGATTTTAAGGTTTTCTCTTTTGTTTAATCCTATTGCTATTTGGGATAATGTTAATAGCTTCTTCTTTTTGTTTGAGAGTTTAGTTTAAATATTTTGAGCAAATTTAAATGTGAATCATAGCAGAGCTGGTAATTGAAAAATGAAAAAAAAATTTATACTTCTTTTCCTTAAAATTATCAATAACATATTTTTATTTATTAATTAAGATCATTTCATTTCACATATTGTAAAAGTCATATGTAGCTTGCATGGAGGGAAAAATATTTAATCAAGATTTCACATGTAGATTTACGTGCGGAGTCCAATGAAATCACATAACACAATAACATAACCTGGTAACACAATGAATATTTCCCTTGTGTTATCTGAGAATATTCATGGTGTTATAATAACACAATAACACATCAATAACACTTGAATAACATACAATAACACATGAATAATACGAGGGGAATATTCTCCTTTGTTACCGGGCCGAATTTTTTTCTTTACGTGTAATGTAATTTCATTGGACTCCGTACGTAACACTACCTGCGGAGTCCTGATGTAATATCTTTTTCGGCATGGAGAGGCTTCCAGCGTTTATGAGTAAAATCTATAATTTCTTATGATGCTAAGATCTTATAAATAATACAAACATAAATCACTATTTTGTTGACCTTGTATGCGTTCATCATGGTTATAGAATAAATACTGAGATTCGCATTTTATGGGATCAAATGAGAAATATTCTTTACACAGATATCGACAATAGAAGGTTTATTTTATAAATATGAGCTGTAAGAATTGAAGGAATTTGATGACATCATGATTAAATTAGCTTTGAAATATTCTGCGCGAAGAAGTCAAGCGAGAGTTTTAACAACTCGACTGGAAGTATATGCAGAAAGGCATAGAGCAGGTATTTATAGCTTTTTCGTGCCCCCACTCCCCTTCCCTCCCTATCTCTTCTTGAGTCATTTTGCTGGCTGAGGGACATTTTCGAAATGGAAGATTTACATATGTATCACTCAAGACTTATATATTTACATATCTAGCAGCTAAACTTTAATTATGTTCATGCCATCATACCTAATGTATGAAAATATAATGGAAATAATTTTAAGTGATATAAATATAAAAGGTAAAATTTTGGTGTTAGGTATGTAGATACATAGGGATGGAGTAGAATGTATGTAAATGACACTTTAGAAACTAATAGGATGTGATAATTATAAGGTTGGGGCGAGCCACATGATTAGATTATCATGATTAAGGTGATTAAGGCTAAGAAGTACAA
The DNA here is from genome assembly GCF_001263595.1 of Phalaenopsis equestris. Taxonomy (NCBI): domain Eukaryota; kingdom Viridiplantae; phylum Streptophyta; class Magnoliopsida; order Asparagales; family Orchidaceae; genus Phalaenopsis; species Phalaenopsis equestris. Next base: position 824,493 of record NW_018164820.1, read on the forward strand.
ATTTATTCATGATTTTGTTTCAGTTTCAATAGTTAAAATAGTAATATTTTTTATGGGACATGAAAATTTTGGACAAGCTAAATGAAGAAAACTGGAGTTTAGGTTTTAGAAATGTAAATACATAGAATTGAGTGGTTATGTATGTAAATGTTAATTTTTGGCTAAAGTATTCTCTTTCAGGAAATCAGCATATTTGCTTATGATAAGGTGACCACTAAAGTGACAGTATTGATTTTATAATCATGATGCAACTAAATTAGGTAAACTTCCATAAATTTAAGTTATAATAATTTGGCATGGGATTAATGTGCTTTGGGATCTACTGTATGTCTGCAAAATGATATTTATGTATGTTGACATAAATTGTCTGTAATATATATAGATCGCAGCTTCATATTCCTCTGTCGAATGATTTTAAAATTAATATTTAATTTAGACTGTCAAGCTTGTAGGATTTTATGGAATTAAAAGTTGTGAGTCAAAAAATATACTCACATGAGATTATTTCAAGTGGCTAGCTTAATTTTATTGTTGAATCAGAAATTGTGAGATAGAGAGAGAGAGAGAGAGAGAGAGAGAGAGAGAGAGAGAGAGAGAGAGAGAGAGAGAGAGAGAGAGAGAGAGAGAGGGGTGGATACAACGACTTGACACTCTAAAGCAAACAGGAAAAAAACCCTAATACATGAAATGATCATTCTATTTATAAGAGATAGAAGAACTGTATGTAAATTTACATTTTTTTATCCCTGCATTGGAAGGGGTTGTATAGGGTATTCTAGTCTTTTTACATGTTTGAGTCTATCACTTGGTAGCCATCGGATTGGTCGGCTCTTGCTTGGGGTAGCCAATCAAGTTTTGATTAGGATGACATGTTGGCTTTTGATCGGGATGAATGGTCGGTCCTCTTGATTGAGATCAGCTTTTGTTCGGGACGAACGTTTGGCTAATCTGATTATTGGCCTTCGATGTCATTTGGGAGAGCTTATGGTTGTGTTAGTATGGTTAGGGCGTTGGAGTAAACTTTGTTCTAGTCGTCTTCTTCGTGGTGGTTGGTATGGTTGCATGCCTCTGCTCGTGAGGGGTTCTGAACTTAGGCATTTTTATCTTTTGTAGCACGGTCAATTTTGGGCCTTGAAGGTTCTTGGCCTCAATAGACTAATGCTCGGTTGGACATGTGAGGTCTCACATTTTCTGTCAGAGGATCTTTAATATGTTCTTCTTAATCTAATTGTTAGATACCTCGGGATTCGTGCTGACACATTTTTTATGTATACTTATGATTATACATATATGTAGTGTGTCCAAAATTATAAGATGTTTTTGTATGAGCAAATTATTAATTCGGTGTACTAAATCTATACTCATGAATATAGTATCTATAGACCGAAAAAAAAAGAAGAAAAATTATAACAAATAAATTAAGTTACTAAATTAAACAGTTATATTTTTTAAATTTTTATAAGATTTAAAATTAATAACAAAAACATCTTTCACTAACAATTTTATATTGTTTTAGACAATTTTTTGTTAAGTTGATCTCAAGGCCTCTGGAAATGCTGTAAGATATGTGCTAGCTGGTTGCTTAACATTACACTAATCTTAAAGCATTTTAATGCTTTTGAGCTTTGTCCTAATCAACTTCTGATCTGATTACTCTGATACAAATTATTTCTAAACAGAAAACAAGAATCAAACCAAGTAAAAATGAGCATTTGAAATTCCACCTTTTCCTCCACTGATCCTAAACATAAAATAATTGAGTTCCGTTTCTTATGTTTAAGAAAAATAAAATGTAAATAAAAATTAAATAAATAAACATGAAAAAGATTGAGATTATATTGATGTTACGTAAGTGGAGATTGAGGAAAGTCTGTTTCCCAGATTGGAGAGGCTCTATGAAAAGAAAGGGGCACCAAGATTTTGACTAGATGGCTGAAAGTTACTGGGTAGGATTTAAGGCATCATGCAAGTCGGCTTCAGTCAAATTATTCTGACCAAATAATTCGACGACGGCTGGTTGACTAAACTTGGCTTGGAGAAGAATTGCTTTCTACTCCAACAGAGGAGAATGGAGCATATAATCCCAAAAAGGTATATTCCACTCCTTTGTAATACACCGGATGAGACAACAAATCGGAATCATGAGGAAACATCAACTAAAGAATGCCTTCATAAGTGAAACTATTGAATCAGAAGCCCTAAACCGGTTCAAGATTCTATGTTTGGAATCTTAAAGGGGAAGTTCTAAGGCTGTTTACCACATCACCTCATTTAAGATGCAGTTTTGTTTATTGATCCCGAGAATATATAGTTGTGTAGAATTTATATAAGTTTGACTCCGCTATGCAATGACGCCAAAAGCTTGATGCAATATTTATGATTAAGAAATTTAAGCAATTAATGTTGGGATTCTACGCAAGTATATTTATCGTTATCAAGTAATAAAAGACTTTCTATTCAAGCCTCAAATATCGATCCCACGGGGAATGTTTAAATTTGAAGTGATAAATTAACTAGAAAATTCACAGAAATCAAGCGAAATTACCGTTACTAATTTCGAATGTGTAAGATGCTAACTAAACTAAATTATTTACTTCTAGCAAAACTAAAATGCAAAATTTAAACAGTAACTATTAAACTACTAAACTATGTTTATGTGATGAAGATTTCTTATGTGAAAAAAAAACATCTTTCCAACTACAATGAGATTTTGATAAAGAGATGAGATAAATTGTTTTAATATGTATTATGTCAAATATGAGCTGTTTTAATTCTATACCCTGATACAGCGTTAGAAAAAACTTGATCTAATAGTTTGATTAGAGGATGGATTTCTGGTACTGAAAACTTGATTAGAGGATAAAATAGTTGACTGGCAGACCCCTTCACGTATTTTAGCCTAAGGCTCCCAGAAACTCAACCTAGAACAAGTGGGTGGGGGGGTTGCAGAATGGGCTCTATTTATAAAATTCTATGTGCAATTAATGCAGGAATTTGAATTCAATTCGATCGAACGGCTCAAAAAACTTCCCTCGTCGAACGACATTTTGATGACATTTGAGTGCCTTAATGATGTCGGAATTTAGTGATCTTTGGGCTCATTGGATTCATTTTTTCAAGATGTTCAATTTGATTATAGACGCATCAGAATCGACATTCGTTTGACCTTTCAAATGTGTCCAAAAAACTAACACAGTTGTTTAATAGCTTGATCTGGGCTTGTTGTGAATCAGATTTAACCAATCTTGGTAAATTGGGTTCCTCTTGTCGACCCGATCAATTTGACTGTAAGTTTGCTGAAATCAGAGTTCTAAATAACTTTTTATCAAGATTTGAATCTTTCGTGTTCAAAAAGTCGCTTTGAGATCATTGTCATGTCTTGAGATTCATGCCGAATGATAAAAATTTGTTGGCGGCATATCAATAATAAGTTGAACTAGTAAGTCCTTATATTAGGAGACCACATATGCATTAGCTCCTCTCGGAGCCACAAAATTTTAATATTGTTATAAAGGTCAAACAACATAAAAATATTCATTTCCAAAAATTAAAATTCGAGCATTTTGATCATCCTTCAACAACAACCACGAGCACTAAAAAAACTGTTTTCATAGGCATAACATGGCAAATTACAATACTCAATGTTAAATTCCCTCCTTTCCCTTTATCAAATGTAGGCATCATAGGGAATGCTCCAATTATCCATTTATATTTTGATAATGAGAAAGTTAAATATTCTAAGTCTCTTTGACTCGCATAATATGCGTGAAATTACATTTCTCAACATGTAATGCATTCAATATTGAGTTTGAAAACATGAAAACTGGAATAATTACATACATGCCACCCGATTCCTATACATTTAAAAATTAATAATAAGATGATAAATATGTAAACATATAAAAGTTCAATGGTATACATGTAAATGTTCAAAAAAAAGGAAAAACTATAAAAGGCACTAGACCCCCATTCTTGCCCCCCCCCCCCCCCCCCAGCTGGAATAGGCACGCCAGGGAAATGTGCTGGCTGGATTCCTTTGGCTTCAATTTTTTAAGGAAAACATACTTTCGCAAGTGGATGGGTATTTAAGAAAATCAAATTTGCTTGAAGGTTGCAAGACCCCACTTAGGTGGGTGCTTTGCAAAAATAGTTATTTGAGAGCCAGACGCCAATTAAACGAGTGGTTTAGATATGCTTTAATTCTCAAAGATTTCTCTAATAAGTGTGTCTCATTTAGTATTCCAAGTCGGCTTTCTTATTTCGATGGTTTGACATTGACAACCACTTAGGAAAGTCAGTTTATTAAGGGCCTGACTTGGTTTATACATATATATGTGTGTATCAACTTGACACTAAACACACACATATACGGGAACGGCTAGCACATATGAGAAGCAATATTTTCAAATACTATTCTTTTTATATATAAAATGCTGACAAATATTTTTAGTTTTTAGCATTTTGATAGAAAATAGAATGAAAAATCCCCTGTAGCTGAGTTCTAACCCTCTGCATGAAAAATTAATATTAGTCTTAATTTTATTAATCATTTATCTGCTACCTTTGCTTAAATCTTTTATTTTGTCAATGTTAGGATTAAAATAAAAATTATGGCTCCTTTGACTATAGAAATATTATGCCTTTATGATAGATATTGTGAGAGATATTTTAGACCTATGATAATCTTTTTTTCTGGATCATACTATTGATCAAACGAAATCATGATCCCGCGTGTGCGATCAGGAATTCGCAGAGGAGCAGTTCGCTCTTCTTCTTCAATTTTTGCTCGCGGGTAAGCGGCCCCAGCGGGATTCGCGAATCGCGTTAGACTAGGAAATTTTCGCGCGGAGGATCGTTCGCAGGCGGGAAGAAGATCAAGCATGAATGATCGGGAAAGGAAAGATTTCCTTCTGGAGCGGAGCTTTTCGTGAAAGGAAGGTTGCGGTCTGCAGTACGATTTCTTTCCTGAAGGAGGCAGAAGCGGAGGATTTCCGCAATTTCCGCGAAAGACAGAGGTGTTCGAGCGGCGGAGGGAGCGACGAAGAAGCAGAATTAGAAGGGTGGACACGGAAAAGGAAAGTCTGCGGAAATGAAATTTAGCGCAGAGATATTCCAGAGATTTTCCAAGACTCAGAAAAGGCAAGAAAAGGGAATCTGCTGCTACACTCGGGAAATAAAAGATTTCTTTCTGGAAGGAAAGCAGAGGAGGAGTTTTTCTGGATTGAAAGCAGAAACAGAGCTTTTCTAAGGAGGAAAGCAGAGCTTTTCTGGATAAAAAAGGAGCTTTTCTGGAAAGCGAAGGTGGAGCTTTTCTTGGAAGTATAAGGAAAATGATTTCTGAGAAAGTTTAATTAAGGAAAATTTAATTAAAAAAAAGTTTTTTTTCTAGGAAACTTAATTAAATGAATCTTAATTAATAGATTATTTAAAAGGATTTGTGACTCAATCCACATTAGTGCATAAGAAACTCGATGATATATTTTCTCCTAAGGGGCTGTAAATTCGCCAAGGTGAAGATTTGTTAGGCATATGTATTTCTCCTAAGGGGCTGGAGATTGGTTAGACATATGTATTTTTCCTAAGGGACTAGATATTCGCCAAGGTGGAGATTTGTTGGATATATATATTTCTCCTAAGGGGTTGTATATTTGCCAAGGTGGGGATTTGTTAGGTATGACTGATATACCATAATTGGGACAGATGGTGGAGCGGAGAGGAGCCCACGGGCAGAGTGAAGCGAAAGAATCTATCCAATCAGGAGAGTTTTATTATGTGGGTTGGGGGTGCGGGGGCAACAACCCGCGGTTTGGTACAGTGGTAATTTAAGTAATTACATAAATTACATATTGTACTCAGTAATTACATATTGTACTCTAGGGTTATATATATGTCATGTTTGTAACCCTATGTGAGTTTCCGAAATTCTGAGATTCTGAATCTTATATCATGTACTTTTTCTGAATATTGAACAGGAAGTCGCCGCTCTGCTCCCGAGGATATAGACATCTTTGCCGAACCTCGTAAATCTGCGTGTTCTTCTGGATTTGTGACGATTCCTATTTTTCTTTGCCATAATTTCTCAACAATGTGTATCTATTTCAACCACAAATAACTTATCCTAAGTATTCCTTCATTATTTATTATAGATTATTTTTGCGGCTCCTCCTACACATCCCCATTTGAAGCCCTAAATCCTAACAGAAACCAAATTACAAAACATTCTTGACATGAAGCTCATACATCTCACCACAATTGTGCCACTCTAGCACGCATCAATTCGAACTCTAAACTCTAAAGACGATCACATTGTGACTCCCAAATATGGCACTTCTCAAAATACATTTCAAAGACATCGCAACTTGTTGTACTATGCTCCATCCATTTAGTAAGACGAGCTTCTTCTTCTTCTTTTTTGTCATTTTATTTAATTTTAAATCAAAGAAGTATATTCCTTAAAAGAATATATGATAATGATGAATAAAGAAAGGGACTACCAAACTAATTCATTTATCATAAGGATTTTGAAGTGCTAGAAAGAATAATGGCATAATAGAGAGCAACACTTAAACCATGCATTATTGGAAAAGAAAACTTCAATTATTTGCAGTAATTAATTAAAAAAAGTTAGCACGTTGATTTCAACCCATGCTTGATGAAGTATTCCAAATAAAGTTAAGAAAAAATGCATGCACTTTGAAAGTTTCATGTCATTATTGCTTGTTGGTTGGAATCCTTGAAGTGTGTGTGCGCAACAACTCATCTATGATGATTTTAGAGTTATTGGCCAACTTGTCCATCGAGTTTGCAGATCCTACAATGACATATGAGAAACAAAACACAAATCATCAAAAAGCTGTTTTCAACTTTTTAGATTCTATTTGAGATATGACAATGTGTAATGCTTAAATCAAAGGTTCGAAACATTTTTTTTTTGGGTCAGAAATTGAGAAATAATGATAAAACATAATAGTTATTGCATGTAAAAGCACTATCATATTAGAGAGATAGTTTAACATTTTAGTTTTGAATGAAATTCAACACAACGGAAAAAAAGAAATCACAGGAGTTAGCTCAGTTGAAATGATTCATTGTGTTTGTGACATTATGAAAATCTACATCTACTCTTTCTAATAATTAGAGAAGATAATATTATAAAACAAGAAGTGCTTGTATGGTCTCCTTACCTATAATAGAGATTATGGAAGAAGAAAAGGTAGAAAATTTTGAAAATGGCTGGGCGATGATTGTGATATTATGGTGGTTGAGTGGCAATGATCTGGAGATGATAGTTAAGAGAAAAATGGTGAGAAATGACAATCATGATATTGGGTGATCGTTATTGGGAGATGATAGTCAGACGATGATACTGAATTATGGTGACTGGGCAATAACAATTTGTAATGATGATTCAAGATGACGACCAAAAGGCAAAGATCAAGCAAAGACATTGAGAGACTATATTCAATTGGTAATAGTTGTGATAATGATTAAGCAATAATGAATAGAAGATGACAATTGAGAGACTATAAAAGATAAATATCAGACGACAACAATCAGGAAACAATAATTGAGTGATGTCAATTAAATGATGAAGATTGGCCTTCAACATCAATCAACGAGGAAATTTCTAGAATTTTCTACATGTGTAATCTCCCTTTAATTTCAATTTAATTTCTCTTTGCGTAAAGAATAAGAGTCTATTAATAATTTTTGTGAGTAGCATTTTAATTATTTTGACGAAAATGCTAAGACACCATATCAAATGATTGATTTATTAATTTTGATCAATGACAATTCATTTAACATTTAACTACTTTAATGGCTTTTGAATGGAGTAATTTTAGGCTAGTTATATTCCCTAATGAAGATGCATAATTTAATTATACATATGCAAGACTTAAAGATCAAATAACCATTCAATTAATTTTGTAAGACTTTTAGTTATATATTAATTTCTTAAATTTATTTGGACTTAATTCAATCACTTTTAATGTCACTAGATTCTATTCCTTATAAATTTTGATTTGACAATATACATGCTAAAATCAAAATTTTAATGGTTCTCAATTTACTTCCATAATACTCTAATCTAAAAGTTATATCTAGATTTATGTTTGATTGGATGAATGCCTTAGTGACATAATCTATGCCTCTATTTTAGGATGCTATAGTTTTTTTAGTCCAAGGATAAAACAAAAATGAACTATATAAACTCAGTCATCTGTTATATCATAACAAAGCTTTTAATTATTTTTATTAGGTTTATTATATAATATCTTGAAAATCTTTCAGTCATTATTTTTAATTAAATACTAATCCATATTATAATAACTTTTCATGATGAAAATTGATAGTAATTACAATTTTTAATTTTGTTTAACTCAATGTATTCAATAATTATAACTCATCATGATGGAGATTACGTATAGTTTTCATATTTAATTTTTTTATAATTCTATTTCTTCAATATTTTGTAACTCTTGCTATTAAAGATTGAATAGCTCTCATCTTTAGATTTGAAACACCTTTTCAATTTCCTACAATTCTTTTTCTTTTTTTTAACAATAAACACCCCTCATGAGTAAGAAAAACTTTCACGCTTCCTACTTCACACTTCAATGACAGTTTGTTACAATGGTCAAGTGAAAACAGTGGGAAGATGAAAATAATGACATAGTGATCAATGACAACTTTGAGAGATAGGAATTAGGTAATAATAATTAAAATATCATGCAATCATGATCAAGAGATAAAAAATTGGTTATAACAACTGAGAGATGAAAGTTAAGACATGACAGATGGGAAATGATGATACTGCAATACGAGTTAATTAAATTACAAAATGCTATCTAACTGTAAGTCTAGGCCTCTTTCACATGGAAGATATAAATCTACTTATAATCAATCATATGGTTGAACAAATGCATGCTAGAAGTAGATAATGGCTTTGATGAAAACCGAATAAAAACCTAGCCTACATATGGAGAAATTATTCCATATGGAGTACGTACGCAGCTCTACATGCAGACTCCAGTAATATCCTGCCATGTGTGTTATTTCGTGCGCACCTAAAAAAAATTAAAGTCAAACTGGGGAGGTTATTGGAGTGGAACCGCATAGATTCTTTAGGAGGTTTATTAGGGGTTATTGAGGAGTTATTGTGGCATTAACTCTAATAACGCGGCAATAAACCCTCAATAAACCCCCAATAACGCCTTAATAACCTCTGTGGTTCCACTTCAATAATCACCCAATAACATTCGCGGATCCAACCCTGCATTAACCCCCGCAATACCCCTCAATAACCCCCACAATAACTCTCCAATAATCTCCACAGTTTCACGTCAATAACCTCACAATTACCTCCACGTGGCGGCAGATTACTGGAGTCCTTACACATAGCTACGTACCTATTCAGTATGGAATAATTTCTCCTACATATGAAGGAAGCAAATTGGTAGAGAGCGGGGATCACAAGCTATGAAGAAGGAGTAAAGAATCGAAAACAAGAAACGAGAGAGAAATACATTATTCGATTATGGTTAAAGATAAAATACTAATATTTTTTTTAATATATAAACGAAGCAAAGTTCAAATTTAGAAGAGAGACTCCTAACCATACCTCTTAGAAAAATGCAAAGCACCATACATTATTTCCTCCATGCTAATTTTTAATATAAAGTTATTACACATTTGTAGTCGCCTATTGATAATTATGTAAATAATATCAATTACAAAATTCCATGGGATTCATCATCCTTTTTGTTTCTATTTTTATTATTATTTTAAAAAGGCTTCCATCCAAGAGAGAGAAGTGTTATAGAATTTGAACTTTCATTGAAGTGTCCCATCTTAAATTTGAACTTTAAAGAGGAACATCATTAACTCATGGAGGAGAGAAAAAATGATAAAATATCATGAATTTCCTTTAGGAGTGGTCGATCATGCATGCTTAAATTCTTCTTTATTGTTAAAAACTTTGGTGCATTCTTGATGAATATATTAAAATCATTCGTTAATTGCAATCCACTTTTTTAGTAGGCTTTTTTAGTAGGCAATTAACATCTTTAGTAGGCAATTAACATCTCTCATTGCTTAATAATGCTTATCGAAGAATGATAAGAAAGTAAACTTTCCTCTTCAAGGATATAATTTTATAGCATTAACTAAATACCAATGCAATTAAAATCAAATATTAATGACACAGACATGAACAATAGTATTTCTTAACAAGTCCTCAAGCTCAGCTTGTTTGTACCCCTAAATAGCATTCATGATCAAATTATGGGGATAACTTCTTTAGAAACAACACTTAGCTCCACTTTCTCTGTAATTTTTTTTCAGGCAACTGCTTTTGGCAGTAAGGTAGTCATAGTTATTTCTTTTATGACAATAAATTATTTAACGATCGCATGTGCATATTAAAATTAATTATGAATAGTTTCATTAAATTGTCTTATTTAAGTAACATATATATTATATAATAAAAATATATCAGATTGAATCTCTCAGAAGGACGACCTAGCCTGGACGACTGATCCATCATGGACGACCAATTTGACAACTGACTCATCCACGACGTGATAACCCAACCGGATGAGACGACCTAGCCTAGATAGCCAACCCAGTCAGGATGTGAGACCTAGCAAAAACGACCGACCCAACCTAAACGATGACCATGCCTTGACAACCTACTCAACCTGGATGATCAAGCCTGGACTACTAACCCAGCCTGAAAGATCAACCCAACCCTGGACGATCGACCCAACCAGCTTGACGATCAAACTGACTCTACCGGCCTGAAGTCAATCAAACTTAGTCGGCCAAGCCAAAAATTAGACAGATGAAAAACTCATACATGTAAAATACCAGAAATACCCTACTACCGACCACTGTAAAGCAAGAGCAAAAATGTAATATCATACATACTACTTCTCTTTTGTTTGTGACATGATCCAAGCTCACTGCTTTTTTTAGAATGTTGAATCCTGATTTTTTCGATTGTCTGATTGCACTTGTAAATCAGGGAGCCAACATCAATGAGCTTCATCATCTGCGTGCGGCAATTCAAAAAAACTCTATCCCGAGTCACTTCACTCAAATGGTTGGAAGGGAGAAGATGAGCAAAGATAAAATAATGCAATGCCTTAGATGGGGCATTCAGTGTAGAAGAAGTAAAATTTACCTTTTTATTATTTCTCACCTTCCAACTTCCACGTCCATCAGTCAGATATGCAATTATTTCCTCAAGTTCTCCCTCAGTAGGATCAAACTCAGCGTAAAAGCAGTCAACCACATTAGGTATTGAAATATGGTGTTAATCTGAAGAGGGTTGAAATCAACTTGTCTTTCTCTAATAAAAAACAAATCATCAGACTCTTCAGGTAGATTTGCATAGAACTCACAAACAACAGAAATGATAGCAGCAGCAGAAAAAATAACAGAAACATTCCCAACTAAAAATGATGGTGAGTAGGGCATTTAAGATGCAGTGAGCTTGGATCATTATATTGATGTCATTTAGAAAAATTGAGGATTAAGTTCGGTGTGACCAACTTTGCTTTGACTAGGCAAGAATTTATGTTATCAACAAAAAAATAACAAAAAAATAGAATCATTTAATGAATAAGACATAATTGAAAAAATTCAGGATTCAACATTTTAAAAAAATGCAGTGAGTTTGGATCATGTTACAAACAAAAGAGAAGTAGAATTAAGGATTACGTTCGGCGCGACCAACTTCCCTTTGGCTAGGCGAGGTCCTAATCGACCCAGCTTGAATGACTCAGCCTGGACGACTGACCCGACTTAGATCACCAACTCAGTTCAGCTGACTGTGCTAACCCTATCGACATCTGGCCTCCCACTTTCCACGTAATCCAGTCAGCCACATCCACTGAGACACCTGCATGCGGCTTGAAAAACAACTCCAAGGAAAATGTCTGATGACTGACACTTCTAGGAAAGTCTCTCTTAACCCTCATTTTTTCATTAATTTTTTTCTTTTTCTTTTTTTTTTGTTTTGTTAATATGCATATAAAGTGTTTGCCACAAACACACTCGGGGAACTTGCCCCTCGCAAGCAAGTTTCCAAAAAGCAATGGGGAAATGGTCTAGGCTTTTTGACCCTGCTCAATTGTTCGACCCATAACACTCATTACCTCTGAATGAGTCAAGCTCTGGCAGTAAGTTTCGGCCCACTAGCGACAAGACCCATGGTTAATAGAGTACGAATCAGCCCAATTGTGAGTTAAATGGTTACCCCTACAAAAACTATGACAAGATCCACTTAATATGTCTAACGTAAGGTGCGACCCATCCAAGGCAATGTCCTAATCAAGCGATTGAGACATGGGTGGTGTAAGACTTGAGTTAGGCAATACCATCTCTAACTCAATCCATTAGTTTTTTTGGTCCTATTTAATCACTCAACTTTAGAACATCTTCCAAAACCACAACGCATTCTTACTTAAGCAAATTTTTTACTTGTATTTGGAGAAACGAGCAAAGTTAGTTTTATTTCTATATTTTTTTTTTATTCTTTTGCAGTTTTCTTTGAAAGAGATAAGAGAATCGGAAAACTAAAATATGCATAACAAAATAATGTGATATTAAATTTCTTAAACGGACGACCTCTCCCGAACAACCTAGCCAGGACGACTAACTTAGCTTGGTCGACCTAGCTTGGATGATCGATCTGATGACTGACACAGCCCGGTCGACTAAGCCTAGAGGACCGACCCGACAACTAACTCGGCCTTGATGTGAAGACACAACCTGGACGACTGACCTAGCCTGGATGACCGACCTATCATGAGCGACTTAGCCCGGACAACTAACCCAATATGGACAATGGAAATAGCTTAGACAACTGGCCTAGCTTGGACGACCAACCTAGCCTAGATGACCAACCCAGCCTTGACGACTGACCCAACCTGGACAACCAAGCCTGGACGATCGACCCAACCTGGATGATCGACCCATCTTAGACAACCGAGCCGACACTACCAATCTCAAGTAAACCAACCTTAGCATGTGAAGCTAAGAGATAGCCGGACGACGAGCTCATACATGTAAAATATCAGAAATATTCTAGTATGAATCTCTTTAAAGCAGAGGGAAAATGTAAAATCATCATTATATGCCCTCTCCGTATGAGATTTATTTTATGAATGAGACACAACCAGACAAATCAGAATTCAACATGTACCAATTTATAATCCAAATATGAATTGCAGGCAGATTTCATGCCGTCATATTTAAAATTTATCTCAATTTTTATGCCCTGGTGTTCTAGAAATAAAACATATTGCTATTCATTTTATATCAAATAAATACATCAATTAATTGAAAATTTACGCCGCACATGATTCTTATATTTTTACATAGCTAAAAATTAATATTTATATTTATAACATATTAATTAGGTTCATGTTTATTTTAAAATTTATGCATGAAAATATAAAGTTCACCATCAAATTTAGCAATGCGGTATTTTTTCTCCGATGTTAAACATTTGAGTGTTTTGGGTATAAATATCAAGTTTTAACAAATAGATATATAAATACATAATATTCTTTGTACGTGTGTTTCTAATTGTTCATTTGCGGTAGTTTATTTGGTGCGATGACATTTTGAAAATGGAGCTAACCTGTTTGGGCAAACTGTATTTTGGTTGCTTATGCATTTTCAAAACGCTAAAGATAACATTCTCATTCCGCACCTATCTAAGTGCGGTGGCAACTTTCTGTCTGCAGTCTGGATTTTCCAAAAAAAATAAAAAATTTGTAATAACTACCGCACATAACTTATCAGCAGATTATTCAATAAGCTGCAGGGACAGCTGTAGCTTTTTGAATAATCTGCTTATCAGATCTGTTGATAAACCGATTAAAAATAACCTGCTGATAAGCTAGGTACGATGGCTATTAAAAATTCTTATTTTTTTGAAAAAGTCAGACCTAGACATGTACAATGTGAAAATGTCAACATTTTGAAAACGTATAAGCTGTCAAAACACAGTTTACCAAAACAGGTCAGGTGCGTTTTCAAAACGCCACCGCACCAAATAAACTGCCCCAAAAAATATTACCTTTTGGAGTCATATTCTAAATAAATAAGCTACCCCCAACGTATAAGCTACCCCCACCAAATAGGTTTTCAAAACGCAAACTGCCCTAAATCTCCAAATTAATTTTGCAGTCATATTTTAACTGTTTCTGAAAATTCTTGCGACAAAAAGTACATATTATTTTTTAGTGCTAGAGTTCATATAATAATTAACTGTGTAAACAAATTAGGTTGAGCTCGAGTCACCCTCGATCAGGCTTTGAGCTTGATCAATTAACCATGTTCAGGCTCGAGCTCAACCTTTCTGTTATGAAGTTCGAGGTGGATCAAGAGCCACATGATTTATTAGGAAAGTGAATACAATATTAATTCAAATTATTATTATAACAAAATAACAACTAGAAAGTAATTAAAAAATAAATATAAGAAATCACTGATCGAGGGTGACTATAAGCCTCTTTCGACTTGAGTTTGATTATTAGTTACATACATATTACACAATTCCTATATTTACACATCTAACACCTAAAATTTGATATTTACACTCATATCGATTTGATGTCACAAATATATGCGTGAGAAAGTATACTTCATGTTTAAGAAGTCAATGATGATGACATTTTTTATGTGATATTAAAAATTTAAGTGTTGTTCATATAAAAACGAGAGTTCGGGAGCTAGGTATGTACATACATACTAATTGTGTGGTATTTATGTAAATGCCCTTTAATTTAATAATGTCCACCATAAAAAAATCATTAAAAAAAGGAAAAAATAATAGGAAATAGTAGTTGTCTTGTACCATCATTTTGTTAAGCTTAAAAATGTGCTATAAATCTTGGGTACTTTTTATATGTAACTTTGGTTGTTCGTGAAACGCGGCCAACGGGTCGACCCGCGGTCTGCGTTTAGTGTAAAAAATTTAAATGCGACAGACAGTGTTTTCAAAAACGCGCAAACCAAACGGTTAGGATGCGTTTTCAAAAACGCCGCCGCACTTATAAGCTGCCCCAAACGGCCCCTTAATCGAATATCTACTGAATAAAATGAGGGTATATAGGGAAAAAAAAGGAAGAATTACATACATAGCCCTAAACTCTTATGTATTTACATATCTAACACCTATGCTTTTCAGTGAATCTCAGAAGTAATTTGCTCAAAACATAATTTTTAATGAAACATCATTAAAATTATGTTATCTAGGAATCATCAACGTTCTCCATAATTTTCTTAAAACGGTTCTATTAAATTTATATTTATGATAATTTTAGCCACAATTTAGTAGTTCTTTTATTTTATTGCTTAAATGTTTTTTAATAACATTTTATAACTAAAGCATAATAGAAATCCCATTGAAAACCAATTTCTCAAATTTACAAAAAAAAGATTAATATGGATAAAAATCAAAATAAAATTTAAATTGTTGTAAGCATTGTATTCTTGATTGAAAGTTTAAGAAAGCATAAGCATTCTTCAAGAGAGATTTGTGGATTCAAAGTTTTGCATAAATTTATAATTAAATTGGCTTAAATTGAAAAAAATAATTTTATGTTGACGAGTATGGAGCACAAAATTCTTTTGATGCACATCAACTAGTGATTATCAGACACGAATCTCGAGATAATTTTCTTAATATGAAATATTTTAAACTTAAATTAAAAAGCATCAATAACTCTGATTTTAGCAAACTTATAGTCAAAATGACCGGCTCGACGAAACTGACACAGTAATACCAAAATTGGTCAAATATAAGTCAAATAAAGCCCAGATCAAACCCCTAAATCACTTTTAAAAGCTTTCAATGCATAATTGAAAGGGAAAACATATTATATATATCTGATAAGCTTGACGTCGAATTGAGTGTATTGGACAAGAGTGAACTTGCGTACTCACCAAATGTATTATTTCAACTGGGTTTGTCTCTGTGATTTTTTTCATTTTTAGGTTTTTTCATATAAATTGTGATGTCTCCTCCTGTTTTCTTTTTATCCATGCATCTGGTGGATCCTTATTCAATATTAAGACATTGAATTATTATTCTATCGCCATAGACTTTCCGGCATACATCACTTTCTATACATGAAAAAATGTGTAATCATCATAATTTGTATCATAAACTATAATACTCTTGATGACCAAGGTGAAAATGAAATAGACAAATTTGCTCATTGTTTTGTTTTTTTTGGATGATTTACGAACAACCACATAATATATGCATATATATGTATTCATGTATCTAACATCTAAACTTCAATTTTCAAGCACATGCCACCTTATTTATGCATCAAAAGGAGTATTTAACTTAAAATTACGATGTTCTTGATATGATATGTATGATTTATGTGATATAAATGTAAAAATTAATGCTTGGGTGTTAAATATGTAAATATATAAGAATTGGGTGTTATGTATGTAAATGACCCTATTTTTTAGGGTGTTTACCTACACCACCCAATTCCAATGTATTTACATATCTAACGTATCTCTCTTTGGGGGCAGCTTTTTAAAAGACAACTGTGAAACTATTGAAAAATAATCAGTTGTTCAAAAAACTACGGTGAGTATTACATTTTTTTCTTCTTTTTTCTCTTTAAAAAATTGTCACCACATCTAACCGGATCTTGTGTGAAATTGTTGATTTCAGCGGTCATAAAATTGCGATTTTTTCAAAAAGCCATCAAAACGTAGTTTACCTAAACATATAAAACTACGGTGCGTTTTGAAAACACCACCGCACCGCCGCCTAAAACGGACTCTTAAATTTTCTTTTATAGTTATGCAACCTATGTTTGTAGTTATGCAACCCATGTTTGTCAGACAGATAAAACATCACAATTTTAATTTAAAAAAAATGAGATGCACATTTTCATATATAGACAAGCTAGCATATATGTAAAAATTAAAATTTAGATATTATATATGTAAATACATAAGAAATGAATGGTATGTTTGTAAATCTTCTTTTTTGTTTAAACAAACTGCATTTCTTTTTTTTGTGATTTAGTGTAAAATATCAAATGGCAATCTACTCACACCCACTTAGGACACCTCAGAGCTTGATGGGTGACATGATAAAATGGAGAAAATATTAGGTCAGAACTTCAGATCATCCGGAGTCCAATAAATAGGCGTCATTGTGATTGATCCACTTTACACGTGTCGCTTTCCTATAGGACTCCGGATGCATCCGGAGTCCTGACCTAATATTTTCTTGGATAAAATGCAATTGTCAATCAGTGCTACAGGATCGGTGTTAGTTTTCCCGTTGCGGGAATAATAATAATAATGTTATTATTATTAATGAAGTTAATAAATGCTCCAGATAAAAGAGAAATTATCAAATCGATGGCCGAGAATATGTTATTTGCATAAATTAATTTTTGCATTAATACTATGATGGAGTGCACATTGCACAGTAAGAGTTCTGTTTTTATGTGATTTGTCATCTGTGTTAAGATGATGGTATTGAAGGTTTTGGTGTATTTATAAGTTTAGATTTATGCTGTTAATTCGTATCAGAAACTATCATAATTAAACATTTAGAATGTCACTCTTTTATTTAGACTAAACGACATGTTTTATGAACTTCAAAGAGACTTAAGAATAAATTATAATCGAATTTTAAATGTTTATGAAACAAATTTAATTTATGCTCAAGTATGTTGATATTTTCTGTATACATACATACATACATACATATATACATACATACATATACACATACATACATACATATGTGTGTGTGTGTGTGTGATAATTGTTACATCTTGCACCATGGACTTAAATCTGTTGGTAGATGGGGGGAGGTTAAGATGCTTAGGGCTCTTGAGGTTTTAGCTAGGTTAGCTTTGGTGGAGAATGTGGTAGTGAATGGGGGTAGTGGCATTGGGTTGGGGTTGCTTTTTGGTGAGGGGGTGTTGGGGCTGAGAAGGCTAGGGTTGTGGAGGCTGTTGAGGTGAGTGTGGGTGGGTGGGGGCTGTGGGGTTGGAGTTTGGAGGAGGAGGTTGAGGCTGTGGTAGCTCTTATTTTGGTGAATGATGTGGCTTTCCCTTCTACTATGAGAGATGTTGTGGTGGAGGATGTGCAAGTGGTCCTGGATGAAGAATGGAACATGCAAAAATCTAAGAAGAAGAAGAAAGGGAAGTATGAACTTTTACATTTAATGGAAAGTACCAATTTTAATGAAGAAATTCAATACTATTCTGATGGTGAGCATTTGATACCCTAACTAGATCTACTAGGTGTTAAATGGTGCCACATGCTTAATTTCTTAATTTGAAACATCAGAGGAATAATGGATTCCTATTTCTTTGAGAGGCTTAAATATTTGAGTAGGATCCACGAAATATATTGCTTTGCTGATTTAGAATCTTGGTTTATTCAAGTCAAAATAAATTATTGAAAAGACTCAATAAGTATCATTTTGTTGGAAATGTAAATAATAAAATATGGCTTTTTTTTTGGAAAATAAGGATTTAAATGTACATGTTGTCACCGATGATCCTCAATTCCTCCATGTGCATTTTGAGAAGGAGAATTTCAGTGGATGGGCTATTGTTGTGTATGCTAGCACCCTCTCTGCTGCTAGATATGAGCTGTGGCAAAAATTAACTATATTAGGGTCTCTAGTGAAGGATAGGTGGATGGTAGGGGGAGATTTTAACATGATTATGAATACCCCTGAGAAATTCAGTGGAAAATAGTGGATTATCCCCTCATGCATAGATTTTGTGAGGCAATGGGGGAGGCAATACTTTTTGATCTAGGGTATTCTAGCACAAATTTTACATGGAAGAGAGGGAATGTCTTTAATGGATTGGATAGGTGCTTTGCTAATCAAGCTTGATTGATTTCCTACAATGTGTCTAGACTACAACATCTGAGTAGTTTTGGCTCTGACCACAAGCGTATACTATTAATCATTGCTCACTTTCTAAAATCCACAACATATCACTTCAGATATTTTAATGTCTGATCAAAGCATCAAGATTTCCTAAGGGTGGCGAAAGAAAATTGGTATTGTGATGTTATTGGTAATAATTGGTACATTATGGGTGTTGGTAAAAAATGGTACACTCTCTGGCAACTACATAAGAAAGTGGCTAAAGCTCTAATAAATTAGAATTGGATTGTTTTGGTGATGCTCACAAAAAAAGTTGTTCTAGCTGAGGAAAAAGGTGAAGTTGTTGGAATTATTAGAAGAGTAGGGGGAGGTTGGTGACGCTTTGTTAGAGGCTCATAAAGACCTTCTAAAAGTTGTCGGATGGGAGGAAGAACTTCTTGAACAAAAAGTTGGGGAGTTTCATTTTAAGGAAGGTGATAGAAACACAAAATATTTTCATGCTTGCATAAAAAAAAGAACTTAAATGCTATCTTGAGAATTAAAGATAATAAGGGGGACTGGACCACTGCTCAAGAATGTTTAGAGGATTGCAGTTAATTATTTCACTAAACTTTTCAATGCAGAAGAGGTGAGTGACTCTATTGACTATGACTTATTCAGGGAGGAGAGGGACTACATTAGTAAGCTGGATCTTTGCGACATTCCAAATGAAAAGGGAATTTTTTATGCTTTAAAGAATAGCTTGTAACAAAGTGGCAGGGTCTGATGGGTTTACCGGTTTACTTCTGACTTTTATTTGAAGTGTTGGTCCATCATTAAAAAGGAGCCATTCAAAGTTACTTTAGAGGAGAGGATCCTGGACTCTATTTTACTGCATCTATTATTATATTGGTGCCCAAAAACTAGAAAAAGGTTTCTTGGGAGCAGTTCAGACTTATTAGCTTGACCTCTGTTATATCTAAAATCATTAGCAAAATAATTGTTTCGAGATTACCTCACCTCTCCCTTTTCATTTCTGCCAACCAGTATGCATTTACAGAAGGTAGAGAAATTTTAGATAATATTTTGCTAACACATAAATTAATGCATAAGTTGGACAGGGAATGCAGAGAAGGCAACATCATGCTAAAGTTTGACATTAAAAAAGCTTATGATTCATTAATTTGGGATTTCATCCTTTAAATTATTTGTTACAAGGCTTTAAAGAAGTTTTTTGTGGTATCACTAGGAGGTGGTTGTCTTGCAACATATATAGCCTTTTGGTAAATGGTAACACATATGGCTTCTTCTCAAATAAGAGGGGTATAAAATAAAGTGACCCCTTATCACCTACAATCTTAATCAATGCATTTGATTATTTTTTCTAGACCGGTTAATAAAATGCAGGTTCATAATCCTAAAACTCAATTTTCAGATAAAGCCAAAACCTTGGTGTCTCATTTAACCTATGTAGATAATGTCATTATATTTTCTAATGCTGGAAAAGGCATTGTTAAAAAGCTTTATTAGGTATTGTATATTTTTCAAGGGTTGTCAGGTTTGAAGTTCAATAAAAGTAAACGACATTTCATTGTTGGAAAGCAAGTGAAAACTGTGGTGACACAATGGATGGAAAATTACACTATTTTCTCATTAATTGAACTCCCTCTCAAATATCTTGGAGTAAATCTGTTAAGAGGTAGACGGAAGCAAATTTGGATGGATGTTTTAGTGGAAAGAATTAAAAGTAAAGTGATGGATTAACAGCATAATTTTCTTTCATATGGGAGGAGAATTACTCTAGTAAGGAGTGTGCTAATTTGTATTTCATTATATACTTTGCAGGTACTAAAGCTAAAGGTTAGTACTCATAAAACTTTGGAAAGGTGTTTTAATAACTTCCTATGGGCTGGGGACAAATCCAAAAAACACTGAGTTAGTTGGAAGGTTGTATGCAAAGCAACTAAAGCAGGGGGTTGGGCTTTAAAGCATTACATCACATGGCTAAAATTAATTATATCAATCTATGGATAAAGTTTAAAAGGGGAGAGTCTTTATGGGTTGCATTCATGAATATGAAATATTGCAAATCTTCCCACCCATCTAATGTTGTATGAGAGTGGGTGATTCTAAAATATGGAAGGCAATGTTAAAGGCTAGACTCAAGGCAAAAAATTGCAGTTATTGGGATATTGCGGATGGCCAAATCTCTTTTTTGGAAGGACAACTGGGCTCTATAAAAATTAGAATATAAGGAAAATGACAATACTTTGAACTTACATAGCTAATTTTTGGCACGAAGGGGAATGGAATTTTCCTATGTTAAGAGAGAATGTGGGTGAGGAAAATGCAATATACATCTCCAATATCCCAATAATGAAAGGAAAAAATGACTCACTTAAACTTAATATGTCTACTATTATTTCTGCTACTAAGGAAATTTATGAGGATTTGCACCATTTTAATCCAGTAAAATGGGGAAAATAAATTTGGGGAAAGGCTCTTACTCCTTCTATATATTTTTTTGTTTGGAGACATTTTATTAAACGCCTACCTCATGATGATATTCTAAAGCCTAAATGATTAAGGTTTGCTTCTCAATCCATGTTGTGTAGAAGGAAGGAGGAAAGTGCAATGCATATTTAGTTTAGCAGTGACTTTGCTATGAACATTTGGAAAAGGTTGGGTGCTTTATTTGAAACTAATGTCCATTTGGATTGGTGGGAACTTAGATGATTGACGTTCAACCTGGAATCCTGAGGGTAAAAGTAATCATTTTTCTGAAATCTTTCCCTTCATCACTATGTGGTTTCTATGGATGGCTAGAAACCCCTTTAAACACTCGGTGGAAAACATTTATGAGGTGTGTGTGGTTACTAAAATTCTTGCATATGTTCATAAACTGATCAAATATTGCTCTCTTAAAACCACCTTTTATAGTGAAATTTCTTATTTCTATATTAATGAGGGGATTGAACAGATGAGGAATGGCAGAAGGCAACCTAAATTGATTAATTCGCACAAGCAAACTTTAAATTCTATCTAAGTTAATACTGATGGTAGTTAATTGGGAGATTTTGCTGGGGTAGGGGGCATATTCAGTGATAGTAAAGGAAGATGTATGTTATTTTTTGCTCCCCCTTGCGCGGATGTATGTCCTTTGGAAGTTGAACTGTGAGTTGTTTGGCTAGCTATTAAAATTGTTGTTTATTCTAATTGGTTTCAGTTACAGGTTGAAGTAGACTCGGGAATTTTACTAAATTACATTCAAGGCAGGAAAGAAGCAACTTGGAAAATGACTATGTTTAAGTAAGATATATAAGCTAACAGCTAACCTAAACATAATTTGAAGTTTTGTTTAGAGGGAACAAAACAAACCTGCTCATTGGTTGGCTAGAAGAGGTGCAAGGGTTGATGGAGTTTAGGTGGGAAGATGTTCTACTAGAGGTTTGTTGTGTCTGATAAATGGAGATTGCATGGACACCCCTTACATAAGACGATGAGGCAACTTTTTTCTTGTTTTAATTTTTAGATTAGTTTGATTTTTGGATATTCGGTCATTGGTAGAGTGATTTGTATATTGCTTAAAGGTGGAACCTTAGGTTTTATTTTGTGTGAGTTGTAATTTTTTTGGGTATAAAATGATCCAGCTCTAATCTTTTGTAATTTTTATCTGATATCAACAAAATTCCCTATGAGGTTCTGTAATATCATTAATATTGTTGGTTTCAATAACTGTAGGAGGCTTATCTTTCCTAATAACATAATTAATATCCATGCATCCTAAATGAAGGACAATTATCTCTTTCCATACTGTATATTTATCACTCATCAATTCATAAATATCATAATTAATATAAGTAATGTTTGCTGCTTGCATAATTGCAAAATTAATAGTTTTCAGGCTCCAACCACACCTCCAAAATCTCATTTGTGATAATCAGGTTGCTTTTGTCAAGGGTAGAAATATTACAGACAATATTTTATTGGCACAGGAGCTTTTGCTAGACTTTGACGGGAAATGCAGAGGGGGAATGCCATTTTCAAGCTTGATATAAGGAAGGCTTATGATACTATCAACTGGGAATTCATTTTGGAGACTTTATCTGCTAGGGGCTTCACTGTGGAGTTCATTAATCTAGTTGATACATGGTTGAAATGAAATGCTCATTCTGACCTGATCAATGACAAATGTCATGGTTTCTTCATTGCCTCCAGGGGAATTAAACAAGGAGACCCTCTGTCTCCTACTATTTTAATCTATTTTTAGTTTAGCCTTGGATTATTTTTCAAGATTATTAAATAAAATGTTTGCTGCTTCATCTCCTTTGGCTTATCATCATAGATCCAATATCAACATAAGCCATCTGGCCTATGCTGATGATATAATAATCTATTCTAATGCATCCAAAAATGTTGTCAAAACACTGTATAAAGGCCTCAAGCATTTTCAACAAACCTCAGATATGGATCTAAACCAGCATAAATGTCAAGTTTATATTAGTGCTAACACAACTTCTCAGATCAAGCATTGGATTTCTGAATACACTGGATTTAGCATTGCTTATCTTTCTATTAAGTATCTTGGAGTTCAGTTAATCAAAGGCAGATCCAAGCAAACTCAATTCCATGATGTTATTGATCAGATCAAGGCCTAACTTAATTGCTGAACATATTCTTTCTTATCAAAGGGAAGGAGAACTACTCTATTGAAAAGCATATTGATTGTCATGCCTTCCTATGTCCTCCAGATGTTTACTATGCAGAAAGGTACACAAGTGCTTCTTGGCAGAATTTTTAACGAATTTTTGTGGGCTGGGCAGAAGAAACAGTACCACTGGCTACCTTGGCAGAAAGTTTGTAAACCCCTTCAGGCTGGAGGTTTGGGCTTAAAGAATTTTCAGCATTTTAGCTTCATTAACCTTTGCAAGCTATGGATAAAATTTAGAGCTCAAGATAGTTTTTGGGCTAAATATATGATGGAGAAGTACTGCAAGTTTGTGCACCTAGCTCTTGTCACCAAGAAATTGGGGGATTCCAGGATTTGGTCCAAGATGTTGAGTATCAAAAATTAGGTTGAAGAGTTGTTCATTTGGGAGCTGGGAGAGGGTCAAATCAACTTTTGGTTGGATCATTGGGTGTTTAATGGGGAGAGGCTTGCCTGCACTACCCCTAATCCCAACTATCATAGTCAGGTTAAAGACTATTGGTCTGAACAATGGAACTACAGAATGCTAAATACTGTACTATCTAGGGAGCAGGTAAGGTTGGTGAAGGACACTATTTCTTCACCTAATCAGAAAGATAAACTTATTACCAAACAAGCCCCAACACAGAAACTAGTTGCATACATTTACCATAAATTTTTTCATTAGAATCAGGTGGCTTGGGGTAAATTCATATGGGGAAAACTTCTTACACCTTCCATGTCCTTTTTCTATTAGAGACTTTGGTATTCTCTGCTTCCCACTGATGACATCTTAAAGATGAAGGGATTGAGGGGTCCTTCAATCTATTATCTATGCAATACTGAAGAAGAATCTTTAGAACATATATTTTTTACTTGTGGCTTCTCTCAAAGAGTCTGGTCAGACCTTCTTGCTCAACTCAGAATTGATACTTTCACTTTGAGCTGGTTCAAATTCACCATTTGCTGGGAGGACTGGAATAAAGTTAATTTACTGGTTATTCCTTGTCTTGTAGCATGGTTCATATGGATGTGCAGGAATCAAGTGAAGTTTGAGGATCAGTTTCCTGGTGTAAGTTCTGTGTTCTTCAATTGCACCTCCTATATTCAGAAGCTTATTCAACATCATCATTTCCCTAATGTATTTAAGACCTGACTGCCTAGCATGAATAACCAGCAAAATTTCAGGCCCTCATTAATCTTTTGGAACCCTCCTACCCTTGGCTGGTTGAAGGTGAATATAGATGGCAGCTTCTCCAGGGGTGCTGCAGGTGTTGGTGGAATCTTTAGGAACTCACTTGGGATATGTATTTTATATTTTACATCTCCCGCTTTGGTTGTTGATGCTTTGGGGGCAGAATTTATAGCAATTTACTGGGTTATTAGAATTGCTCATCATTGTCAAATGGGTAATTTGATTGTTGAATTTGATTCTAGTGTTTGCATCAAACTTTTACAGAATGATGAAGCTCCTCCATGGATTTTTCTCAGGTAGAAAAACAAAATGAAGAATCTTATAAATAGCTGAAGGGTGGACTTTAAACACATTTCTAGAGAGGACAACACTCCTGCCCATTGGTTGGCTTCCTTGGGGAGGAGCACTGAACAGATTTTTGTTGGAATTCTCCTTCACATTTGTCGTATCTGCTCCATGGAGACAACTTGGCTCTTCCTTACTTTCATGCTATGCAATAGGATCGTTAGATATATATATATA